>NC_089820.1:18425080-18507580 GCF_029633855.1 Hoplias malabaricus
TTTTACATTTTTTTTTCATACAAACAGTCCCAACATTATTGCACTTGCTGTTTGTAGTTCTTTAGTTTCTTCACTTTGCAGGTGGGCCTGGCTTACGTGATCCATGTGAAAAAGAGCAGGTAGACACTTTATCAGCCATGACAAACGATCAGGCTGAGCTTCTTACCCACACTGCACAGGTTAGTATTCCCTCTGTCTCACAAATATTATATATATATATGACAATGAAAAAAATAAAAGAGAGTGAAATACCCTTAAGTTCTCTCCCTTCTCAGCATGCATTGCGACTGCTAGCTTTTCGCCAGATTCACAGGTTCCTCCAGATGGATCCACTTCCTTCAGCTAAACCTGCCATGGAACTGAAATTAGCAGTAGGTTGGTGCTTTCATGTGAGTTAAGCCTATGACTTATTTAACATGGCCTTTTTCAGATGGTTTTGAAATTGTGTTTGGAATTCAGCAGGGATGTCTAAGAAGAGGCTTTGTGCGGATGAAACGTTGCAAGAAACTAGAAGCAAGAGGATAAACTGTATGCACATCAATTTTTTTCCCCTCTCCTATCTTAGTTTTTCAATAGCTAGTCAACACTAATGGTCATGTTGCTGTTTTGAAGGTACTGATGTAATCTCTTTGACTGCTGAGCACAAGTCAGACATTCAGAGGAAAGTGGAGACTATTTCCAAAAGCTCTATCAACAACAACACAAAGAGCTCTTCCTCAGCCAAGGTAAAATGCTGGGTTTCTTTCCCTCATAGACTCCATTCATTTCAGATTCATTAGATTCTCTGGGCAACTACTAATTTAATTATTGCCCCTGCCATATCAAAACTGGACAGGAAATCCAGAAAATCTGAATAGTAAATTAACTGAAAGATGAACTGAAATTGGGGTCAACATGGTGGCGCAGCAGGTAGTGTCGCAGTCACATAGCTCCAGGGACCTGGAGGTTGTGGGTTCGATTCCCGCTCCGGGTGACTGTCTGTGAGGGGTTGGTGTGTTCTCCCTGTGTCCGCATGGGTTTCCTCCCACAGTCAAAAACACACGTTGATAGGTCGATTGGCGACTCAGAAGTGTGAGTGAATGTGTGTGTGTCTGTGTTGCCCTGTGAAGGACTGGCGTGTATTCCTGCCTTGTGCCCAATGATTCCAGGTAGGCTGTGGACCCACATGACCCTGAACTGGATAAGTGCTTACAGATAATGAATGAATGAATTAATTAACTGAAATTGTCCCAGTATTTTCTGCAGTGTGTATATAAGACTTCTTACAATCTTGTGGACGGCCTTAGTAGACCATTCCCAAACATGTTGGCACAAATCACCAGGTGTTAAAAGTAAACATAAATAATGCTGTATATTTTTCTGGTTTCCAGGGTAAAAGTCAGGGTCCTGTACTCACAGCCCATGGCAAAAACCCAGTCATGGAACTGAATGAAAAGAGGAGAGGGCTTTCATACGACTTAATCACAGAGAATGGAGAAAGTCAACAGCAGCGCTTCGTCATTGAGGTATGAGTATTACCTACCATCTTGATATTTGTTTCCACATATCTGTCTCAATACAGAGGAGTAAACACACATAAAGGTAAATGGTCCAAAGGTAAATGTACCTTTGGCAGTCAGACTTTGGCTGACCTTGCTTTTCATGATCAAATTATGGTGATTATTTAAAGAGAGAGGATTTTTTTTGATGCGGACCAATCACGCTGTTTTTTTTAAAAATGTGCTGTTTGCAAGGTGCAAGTGGATGGACTGAGGTTCAGAGGATGTGGGCCAAATAAAAAGGTGGCAAAGGCAAATGCAGCCCTGGCAGCAATAGAAAGACTCTTTTCCGCGCACAGTACAAACAGCAACAAAAGGAAGAGGTCTTACACAAAGGTAACTGGCCTAAGACTCAGCATCAGGCCTGCAAAAATCCAGTAGTAATATCATAACTCAAGTTAATAAGTCAGATTTACATCATTTTCTTACTTCAGATGAAGTTAATCAAGACATTGTGCTTATATTATGTTTTAAACATAATTTATAATACCACATTACACAGTGCTAAGTGGTGTTGCATATACTTTCTAAAGAATCTCCTGAAGATTTAAGGTTATATTGTGTATTACTCTTATAGGTAAATTCAGCTACTACAAATAGCTTTCATCGAGGGAAACGAAGTGTTACCATGCCCAGACCAGTGCTTCCTCTATTTCCACCAGCCCCTGCATATTTTACACCAGGTAGTTCTTCATTTCATCTGTACTGAAAAAATTCCTTTTAAGGCATTAAAGTTGGGGCCATGTGGTATATGGCTAATAACACGCAAAAAAAAAGGTTACAGTGGTACTCGGTGGCTGGTAATGCCTCCACTGTCCTATGCCGGGAGTCCCAGAGATTGTTATTGGTAGCCCTCCATTTCCATCACCTCACCCAGTGCAGGCATGTGTTAACTAACAAAGCCTCTAAAACAGTTATAGACAGGTATTTACTTAAAATAGTTAGGTTTATCCTCCAAGAATTTTAAGCTGTCCAGTGACCTTGTGTTTGCAGTAGTTTGTAATGAAGCTGTGGCTATATTAACACATCTCAGAGGTAATATATGCTAGCGTTGTGTGTTTGGACATTTGGATATTGGCTAAAATTAGAAATCATTCAATTTTGGGGACAAAATTGATTAAAATGACACCTCATGTGAAGTATATGTTTGTGTGTTTGCTTTCAGGCTATGCTCCTTATGGTTGTGGCCCAGTTGTTCCCCCACCATACGGTAGGTCTGAGTCCATTCAACCCTTAGAGCAGGCATTTTCAAATCCTGGGTCCTGACCCTCGGATGAATCATAAGGCAAAAAAGGGTTTCAGAGGAAAATAATAATAATGGAAAAATATGGGTTGCTTGGGGGGGGAAAAAAAAAAAAGTTTGAAAACCCCAAGTCAAACAAGTTCGTATGTTCTATTTTTCATTCTTTCATAGTTTATTTATAATAGCTTGACTTTCAGCCATTTACTGAGCTAAAATTAATGTTTTAATCTATCTCATTTAGAGATAAAATCTTAGTTCTTCCTTAAAGTCCCCGAAGTTTAAAAAAAAAGAAAGAAAAGCAACAACTGCAACAGTGTCAAACATAACCGCTTAGTCAGAATGGCAATTAGCGTGTGGGTGCGTGTTCAATTCCATGAATGGGTTAAATATGGAGGAGCAAATTAAAGTTAAAAACATATTTCTATTAATTTGTAATTGGTATGGTTTATGGCTAGATTCCATGCTCTTCACGTGTTAATACTGGCACCTGCACCCAGACAAGGTATGAAGTAGGGTATAAGTATTTGGAATGGAGCCCAGAACAAGCTGATTATCTGGCACGTGCAAGCTTTAGGCAACTAATTTCAAATTGAGTTACAAGTTATATGTAGTAAATTGTGTAAATTGATGTCAAAGATCACGTCAATTAAACTTCTTAAATTGTGACTGGGGCCAAAAACAAACGATGACCAATAAATGTTGGTTTAAAGAACGAATATGAATCACATACTTCATGATATTATAACCCCTTAAAGAAGTAATAATAATAAGTTCAATTTATACATCGCCTTTCTCAAACCCAAGGACGCTTTACATATAGACGGACAAAGAAAAATAATTGTGGAAAATAATGTCATCCTCTCATTTTTGTGGCTCATGTTCAGTGCTGTATATGTTACCTTTATAATGCTTTATTTCTGTTTTCTTTGTAGGAGGTAGATTTGTGCCTTGCATGTTCCCCTTTCGCCCACTGATCCCTCCTCGTCCCCCTCATTTTCCTCCCTTCTCCTGTTTTATGTAACTCCTCAACACTCCCTTTAAAGACAGTCTAGAAAATATAAAAAAATTAATTTGTTTTCTGGGTATTTGTTTAAAGTTTTTGCATTTTTTGTTGTTTGTTCTCCCTTTTTTGTCAGGAATTTGCACAGCTTCAAAAAATTAATAAAATGTTTATTTTTCAAGTCTTTGTACAGTTTCATTTTCACTAATAAGGCTGTGGTATAGAGATGGAGAGCTCAGGATTGTGTCTTGAATGTGGAGAATACAGACTGACTTTGCTGCAACATCTTGCATTGCAACAATTGTGGGGCAGGGGGGTCCAGAAGATTGGTATATACAGGTGCTGGTCATAAAATTAGAATATCATGAAAGTTGATTTATTTCAGTAATTCCATTCAAATAGTGAAACCTGTATATTATACTCATTCATTACACACAGACTGATATTTCAAGTGTTCTTTTAATTTGATGATTATAAATGACAACTAATGAAAACCCCAAATTCAGTATCTCAAATTTAGAATATTATTTAAGGCCAATACAAAAAAGGATTTTTAGAAATTCTGGCCAACTGAAAAGTATGAACATGAAAATAGGAGCATGTAGAGCACTCAATACTTAGCGGGTGCTTCTTTTGCCTGAGTTACTGCAGCAATGCGGCGTGGCATGGATCAGTCTGTGGCACTGCTCAAGTGTTATATGAGAGCCCAGGTTACTCTGATAGTGGCCTTCAGCTCTTCTGCATTGTTGGGTCTGGCGTATTGCATCTTTCTCTTCACAATACCCCATAGATTTATTATGGATTAAGGTTAGGAGAGTTTGCTGGCCAATTAAGAACCGGGACACCATGGTAGGGCTTTGGCACTGTGTGCAGGTGCCAAGTCCTGTTGGAAAATGAAATCTGCATCCCCATAATGTTGGTCAGCAGCAGGAAGCATGAAGTGTTCTAAAACTATCTGGTAGACGGCTGCTTTGACCTTGGACCTCAGAAAACACAGTGGACTAACACCAGCAGATGACATGGCACCACAAACCATCACTGACTGTGGAAACTTTACACTGGATCTCAAACAATGTGGATTCTGTTCCTCTCCTCTCTTCCTCCAGACTCAGGGACCTTGATTTCCAAAGAAAATGCAAAATTTACTTTCATCAGAGAACATAACTTTGGACCATTCCGCAGCGGTCCAGTCCTTTTTGTCTTTAGCGCAGGCGAGACGCTTCTGACTCTTGTTCAAGAGTGGCTTGACACAAGGAATGCGACGCTGAAACCCATGTCTTGCATACGTCTGTGTGTGGTGGTTTTTGAAGCGCTGGCTCCAGCTGCAGTCCAGTCTTTGTGAATCTCCCCCACATTTTTGAATGAGTTTTGTCCCTATTGCTGGTACACCTTTGTCTACCAAACTTTTCCTTCCCTTCGCCTCTCTAATGTGCTTGGAGCTTTGTGAACAGCCAGCCTCTTTAGCAATGACCTTTTGTGTCTTGCCCTGCTTTTGGACAACTGTCAAGTCCACGGTGTTCCCGATGACTGTGTAGCCTACAGAAATAGACTGAGAGACCATTTAAAGGCCTTTACAGGTGTTTTGAGTTAATTCTCTGATTAGTATGTGGCACCAGGTGTCTTCAATATTGAACCTTTTCACAATATTCTAGAAATAAACACTTGAAATATATCAGTCTGTGTGTAATGAATGAGCATAATATACAAGTTTCACTTTTTGAATGGAATTACTGAATAAGTTTTTCATGATATTCTTATTTTATGACCAGCATCTGCATTCTTTACTCTTAAACCCAGCACACGGACTCTCAGACTCAGTCTCTCATCTTCTCACTGTTCTCCACTCCACACATGCTCTCCCCAGTTCATACTGCTTTACACTCTTGATCCATTATAAGTGTCCTAGAGGTCCTCATCAGTTTTTACGATTCTGCCTCTTTGATATTCAGCTCTTTGGGAGCAGTAAATACAACCATTTATATTTTTATTACATTTATGTAGCAAAAAGCTTATTTTGAATCTAAAGACAATCATTTTCAAGATCTCTTTACCCTTTATAATTTTAATAAATACCTTTCTTAAGCTATATTTTAAATACTTTTGTTCTGATTGGCTACTTTTAAAACATAATCTTGGATGAAACACCGCATATAACTTTTGTTTTTTTTTAACTTTCCCTTCCTTCCTCTTCTGTAGGTGGTCTGTATTTCGACAGTGCAGTCTGTCCTCCACAGACCATCACTCCTGTTTTTATTCACCTGGGTCCACAAGACTTCTACCCTGATTTTTACGTTTAATGGTCCCTCCACACTGGCCTTAAGGTCTGACTGAGCAATTTGCAAGAGGGTCATTCTCTGGGGGGATCTTACTTGCCATCGTTACATGGGTCAATTTGACCTCTGTTGAACTTGACTACACTGACCCCAACAAAAATGTATAAAGCAGACATTGTTGCATTCACATGGTTTTTGGAAAGAGATCTTTTCTACAGTAGGTTCGCATCAAGCAATATCTTATCAGGATTACTATTAGCAATAATGGGTGATGTGCACTGCTGAACAGAGGTGGTATTTCACAATGCTGCTGGTTGTGAAGTCCACAGATATGGAATGTATATTTGTATTTTGATTTTTTTTTTTTAAGAATTCTGTATTTATACCAAGACCATATGTTAAAGAGTTGATGCCTGTAAATACACAAAAGCCACAATGATATTTGTTTCTAAGAAACTATGTTCAGTGCTTGGTCTTATCAGTGACATACTGCTGCACAGGTTAGAAAAGTCAGTACTAGAATATTAGTATTTCAAATAAAACCGCTAAATACATTTTATGATAAAAGTATGATTTTTCTATGACTTTATGAACATTGAATCAAGATTTGTGTCTAGTTTGTTGTGTCACTGTTTCCTGTGTGTATGGAATAACTATACGTTGTATAAATGATGCCAGATTATTCCATGCCATTAAATGTCCAGTCTCAGTTTTGCACCTGCCATTTAGTTTGAATGAATCATGGCGAATGAGTCTGGGTTCTGTTCTTATCTTCATGTAATGTGGTTAAATTGCTTTTGGAAGCAGAAACAGTGTTTCAGTGTCCTGACTAAAGCTCCTCTTCAGGGTCTTGGTTGATTTATGAGCTCTGCTGCATGTGTGAGGTCTTATATTTTGATGCAGTGTGGAGGGAGTGGACAGCAGATGTAGTGTATGATTACTTAAGGCGGGCAGCATGGAAATAAACCTTAGGGCTGTGGAGTGCTTTTTACTCGATTCTACTGCCTCCTATTGTGCTGACCATGAGCTCATGTTAAAGCAGAGGACACTGAGGGGTTTAAAGTGAGATTTAAGGAAGGGCTAAGAAATAAAGGCTGGGAATGACCATATCTGCTATAGATATTTTGATATGTATCCTACCTTACAGTATATTAGATAACAAGCTGCTTAACAACAAGGTCTACCACCCAGTAAATATCAGACTTGTGTCAGCCCCTTTCCAGTGATAAATGGGTAAAGAGAGACTGAGACTGATAAGACTGCAAACTGAAGTTGTATGCTACAATGTTTCTAATCATATGGCTGTTGAGTGTACAGTGGTGCCTCGCATTTTATGAGTCTAATGAAATATATTCCTGCATAAATTTGACATAAAACATAATTTAAAGAACAGGGATAAGCCTACCAACCCATCTTTTAAGAGTGTGGACTCCACCACACACTGTGCAATGGAGGAAATTAAAGACTACTGTCCCCCCCCCCCCCCCCCCCCCCCCCCAATCAACCAATAAAATTCACCCCAAAAGAAAGGTATGTAATAGTGTGTGAGGTCACATCTAGGAACCCATGGTACGTTCTAAGCCAGTGGAGTGGAGGCCTGTCTTACATTGGCTAATATGAATGTTCATGAGTACACTGTCAGGAGAACACCCCCAGCCCCTGCACAGGGGAAAAAAGTATGTATGTATATATATATATACTTATAAATTTTTGAAAAATGGTTATATGTTTTGTCTGGAGAAAGAAAGGCGTTGTCTATAATGTCAGGAAATCTGTCAATGAACTGAATCTCAAAAAAGAATTTGCAGCAAAACATGCCAGTAGGCACAACAGCTGCTCTAACATGAAATGGTTAAAGAACATAGTTAATATTTAAAAATGGCCAAGTCAAAGTTCCAACCTTAAGAGAAATGTTGTGGAAGAACCTGAAGCCAACATCCTAGAGTTGAAGTGGACTTGTACCAAGGAATGGGATAATTGTCCTCCAAACTGATGTACAGAACAGACCAACAGTTACTGGCAGTTGGAGTCAAGAGTCTGGCTGATTGAGGATTGTAATAATATATGTATTTTTTGTGTTAAATAAATCACATTGGTTTTATAAGCCATGTAAATAACATTGATAGATTAGGGATTAATTCTGTAATATTGGCTTTTTTGTGTCAAATAAATGACAAAGTATAAGTAAATTTGCCTCAGTTTTTTAATTGGGTCCCTTTATGATTTAGGCTTGAGTTAAAATTTTATTTTTTGTCCTGGTCCCTGCAACGCTTTGCAAACGACCTGAAGCTGGGAAAAGACTAGAAATTTGCAAAATCATTAACATGTGGTGTAATCAATCTAAAATATTTTTATAGGAAAGGCCTGGTCCTTTATTTACTGTGCTACTATATATATATGTACTATATATAACATGTACTGAAATGTTATTGAATCCTATGGGCTTCAGCTGCATGTGTTTTCCTAGGGAGGATTCTAGGTGCATTGAGTGAAAGTTTAGATACCAGTGGGAAGTCATGCAGTTTTTTGGGGTTCATGGAGCCAAGGAATTTCACCTGGACCTCACTGAAATGCAGAGGAAATGCACTAATGATGGTGATGAATTTGCTTCATTGACTGGGTTCTCTGTCTTACCAGCTGTGTCCAAGTGTGTGAAAAATAACACTTATTTAGTAATTGCACTGATTAAGCCTAATTCTGCTATAGAGGGAGTAAATGTCAATCTACACTGGAACACTGCCACAGTGAGAGCAGAACAGGCCAGCACAGCACATCCTGTACTGTCCTCCCTCTTTGTGTGTGTGTGTGTGTGTGTGTGTGTGTACCCGCGTGAAAAAGAGAGAGAGAGAGAGAGAGCCTTCTGTTACAATTTGTGCTCACATTGCATTTTCCAAAAATGCCCATAGATTTACATCCAATGAAACTGTATTTTGTGGATTTTAACAGCTCATAAACACATCTAGATTTTGTAGCTGCCCATAAAAAAGCTCATGTGAAACGAGGCTTTATAGAGGACACATTAAAGGGTATTTGCTGCAAATCTGTAATAATCAGGCATCTCTGGTTACCATTACTGACTCTGTTCATTCCGCTCATATCCTGCAGTGCTGGGGGCAAAGCAGACAGATGGTCTGCACTCCACAACCCTTCAACCCCGCACACACACACTAAAGCTGTACAAAACTTTTCTGAGGCTGTATGTGTGACATTAACTTGTAAAGATGTCTGACGTGGTCCAGAATACTCATCCAGCCAAATACCAGCTCAGATTTGTACCTCAGGAGTGAGTTTGAGCCAATCACATGCCAGTATTTTAAAATATGTAAATGAGAGGCTGAATGGGGATTAAACAGGACAGCAATAGCGTTTACTTAAAATTCATGAGTAATATTGGTATAAATCAGATTTACAATTACACATTGAACTATTTAAAACAGATATAATACTTATATTTAAAGTGGAACAGAACAACTAATCTCTTCATGTTGCAGGTGAGATTCATGTATAAAATGGAATGAAAAATGTAATAAGTGTAATAAGGCAACTTCAACTTCATGAGATTTCTCATTTAATGTGAAATGGAAGGTTCGAACAATTTGGTCTCGTAACGTGTTCTTATCAAAATGGAAGTTGGGCAGAAAAAAACGAATGAGAAGCAAACTTCAAAACTACCCTCGTGAAGATGGAAAGTTACAAAGCCCAGTCCCAAAATGGAGTCTGCAACTATGTGACGTCTACAACATGCAGACATGCCACAACTATAGGGTGACCAGACGTCCTCTTTTACCTGGAAATGTCCTTTTTTAGACTTAAAAAAAATGTCCGGGCGGATTTTCACAAACGTCCGGGATTTTGTTTTTCTAGAGCTTACATAGAATTTGGAGAAGCGTTTCGTTCACGAACTAGTCCCGCCCTCCCCTACTCCGATTGGTTCGCGTGAGTGAGAAGGGGGCGTGGTGAAGTAGCCTAAAATCTTCTGATTGGACGGTCTGACTGTAGAGCTACCGTTATTGGTCGATAACCTTCTCTAAACATTTAATAGGTCAGTCTGCACGTCAGTAGTCGTCCACCGTTTGTTTGTTTAAAAAAAAACAACAAAAAAAACACTTTTTCTAAAATTGTAGATCTTTCCTCACCAGTTGCTAGCTAATTTATAAATGTATATTGTCTTTTTTTATTAATGGAACAATGGGTGTTTTCTTCTACTTTACCTCATCTGCTGTGTGCACACGCTGAGGGCGGGAATTCCAGGAGGCACGAGACGGTCATATGTAAAAATATTAAACAACTTATTATTCAACCGAGATGTCTCTGGTTTAAATCCTTCTTTGGTGGTCCTTTAAGAATCATCTTTGTACAAAGATGTGGTCAGGGTTTTGAGGTGTACAGGTATATTAGACTGTTGACTATTTAAAACTGTAGAACTGATCCTAGCAGCAGTTATTGAGGAGAAAGCTGACAAACGCCAAGGACATTATTTAGTGGAAAAACACCCTTTTCTGGTCTGCTGTTGGCTCTGTCTCTGTTCAGCAGCACGCTCAACATCAGATCTCCACTGCAATGCTGCTGTAAATGTCTGCTGCATGTTGACCACGTTGTCTGGCTTTAAAAGCTTAACAGCTGCTGTTCTGTCTGGCACAATCTCAGATCACACATCGTTAATCAATCTCACTGCAGGCTGCTAAGGAGGCTCAATTAGTCCTGTCCTGATTAGTGTAGCACTGCACTGACCTCTCCAGCCTTCTTTAAGCACTTGATCTCTAATACTGTGGGAGATGAGACTAAACACGGCCATAGGGTACCACACACTGATTTAGCACACTCCATCAGCAGCGTGTGAAGTCCTGTGACTGCTGGTCTGTAAAGCTGTGCAGAAACAAACCTGGAAATCTGATTTGTGGCAGGCCTATCTGTTTACAATATTATATTAATAAAATGGCAGCCAGTTGACATGACTGCTGTGAGGATTTGATTACACTAGGTCACATTATATTACATCACAAAATCTGCAGGCAGGGAAGGGCGGGGCTGTACTGCAGGACCGAGTTTGAAAGCCGGTGGTTGAGAGCATGGGCCCTTTAATTCATAAGATTTAAGCAACACCTGCACTGCGCACAATATGATCACGATACAGCAGCGCCCTCTGCTGACTCTTTACAAAAATAAGTCTGGAGAATGCAACTGGGCTCTCTCTCAGCCACAGGAACTGAACAGCACCGATTAATAATAAGAAAAACACTTTTAGCAGCCAGTCAGTCAACGTAAAGGCTCTGACACTTGAGGAACACCCAACTGTTTATTCAGAGGTAAATGAGCAGGTGAAACGGCCAAGAAATATTGGGAATTCATGTTGGAGAGGACAGATACGAACAATCCTTATTTCCGATGTAAATGTGAGGTATTCCGACCTGAAAACAAAGAAAATGCTGAACGTTCACAGACACACTACATTGTTATTGGGATGGATCACAATCACAGCACAGTACACTCATTATCCTATAAACAGTACAAATAAATTCTCTTTGAAAGCTAAAATGTACAAACAAAAACACATACAATGCCTTGAACATCCTCTCTAGGAAAACATAAGATGGCTCTTGACAGTTTCACGCAAAACTATTTGCACCACAAAATGGCTGCCGTATCTGTAAGCTGGTCAGTCGAAGAAAAAGAAGTAGAAACTAAAATGGAACTCAATACCATAAAATGATCTTCTAATTAGGGCCATGGCTGCCGTTTATCAGCTGCTGTTAGTAAAAGAGTTTCAGGACCTTTGTTTTCAAGGAGAAAAAGCAACAGCCAGGTGTGTATTTGTTGAATGCCTGCTTCATGCACCTTAACCCATACCGTGTGCAAAAGTCAGAGACCACCATTCATTTATATAACATCAGTCAAAACGACCTTTAAGAGCAAGTTATTCATTTCTCACCATATACTTCTGGGAGGAATAGACTGATTGTAATACACTCTCATAAGGAAGGAGGAAAAGAGAAAAAAAAAATGAGAAAAAGCTAATTTCCAAAAGTAGATCCGAATGTTGTTTAAGAATATAACAGCCATGAAAACCCTTAACAAATACATGACCATTACAAAAACCATACTCCTTTTTTAGAGAGTAAGAAAACCCTTCCAGAAGAAAAGATGGACTCCAATAACATATTTCAGATATGTTTTTATCAAGGCTTCGGTGTATGATATCTGCCATTTTCCTGATGCTGAAAAATGAATAACTTGTACTCACAGACTGTATGAGTCTCTGACAGTTGCATAATACTGAAAAAATTGACAATTTTTCAAGGGTAAATGATATGTGCAGTCAGACAAAGCTTGTGGAACAACAGAATGAACTGCTAACAGGAGTCTTTGCATTTCTGGCTATTTTTGTTCTTTCATATGCAAGGCCTATGCTATGCTTCGTAGCACCAGAATGGAAACTGCCTGTTTAACTGAGGAAGATTAAAAACATTGTAGCTTAGTTTTCCCTCAGACTGTACAAACGCCTGAGAAAATAAAACACTGTTTGCTGACACTGCTGTAGAATCCAAGGATTTGTACAGATGAGGCATATACAAGAACGTTCATGAACATATGGCTGCATAAAAGGACACTGTTTTTTCTTTTTTCTGTTTATACAAAAATATTCCCTTTCAAAGTACAAAAGGCACTTAATTTATAGACATTTGATGGACATAAGCAAACCTGCTTTTCAAAGTCAACTCAACCACAGGAGACATGTATTTGTTTGAAGCTGATTTTCCTAAAGCACCATAAAAATGAGTTTGGAGGTAGACATTTAATGACACTTTCAAGCCTGAATCCACCTCCGGAATTGTATACGAATCCTGACGCGTTTGTGAGCACTCGCCTGACTCGGCCAACAAACCTGAAAAGTGACAGTAAACCTTGATTCCCTAGAACAGCCAAATATATGATTCATCTTTATACAACAATATCTCTCCATATTCTATTGCACTTTACAGAAAATATACATACAAGTATAAATACATATGTGTAACAAAATGATACAAAAGAACTGTAAATGCAAATACATATGTAGCTTCCTTTCCTTTGCCTGTTTGCAATCGGAGATGGGGCTTTGCAAAGAATGTGTGAATAAATTAACTCTTCGTACAGTTCGAGATAAGTCTACTGCTCAGGTTCTCCAAGTGTCAGGCAGGAAAACGGATGAAAAGAAGAAGCCCTTTAGAGAAAAAGAGCATTTTATCCACAGAGGCTCTGGAATGAGAAGTCCTGTTCTGTCCCTTCCTCATGTTTTGCAAGTTTGCAGTCTCAAGTGGAGCAGAGAGATCTGGGCCATAGTCCTCTGTGTTTCTCTCTGTATCTCCTTCTCTGCAGCGTGAAAGGAACTCACAGTCTACTCTTCTGTTTTCTATAAGAAACACACAGGCCCCACCTCTAGGTGGTAGTTAGATCCAGGTTTGGTGCTGGGCAGGTTGACTACGTCCACTATGGGCAGCAGGTTGGGGTCCTGTGTCCGAAACTGGAACTGGGTCTGATGCCACCGTCCATCCGTCATCTAAGAAAAGGAGGATTGGCACCTAGCATTATATTCTGCGCAAGTAAGGCTACATCATGTAGGCAACATTTTACATTGTATTTGTACTGCAACTAAACAAATCTGCTGAAATACTACAGTAAACTGTTTACTTTTTCAAAAGGACAATGTGATTCAAAGCGTATTTTTTGGTTGTGCAGTTTTCAACATTCTTTATTCCATAACTGTCCTGGGAAGTACAATACATACAGTGGAACCTCTACTAACGAACGCCTATACTAATGAACTTTCCAAGATACGAACCGGGCATTTGAATTTTTTTGCCTCCACCAACGAACCATCACTCTAGAAACGAACCAGAGCCTCCACCGAGCCGGCGGCTGGAAATGGCCACTGACCCCAATAGGCGAGTCTCCCAGTGCGCCCAGACTTGAGTGAGCTTCGTCTCCCCACATTCACCCTCCTACTTTCCGTTATTCCACCCCCCACCTCCCGTCATACAGCCAGTGCCTGTGTTACTCCTCCAGCCAGTCGTCACGTCTTCAAAGTAGCGATGTGTAACCACTTAAAACCTTTTTATTCCTTTTTTATTACTGTTACCACTGTATTTCTTTTTTATATTTCTTTTATTATTTTTTACTATATTTTATAATGCTACATGTATTTTTTTTTTACTAATTTGAGAGTGTTGTAAACATATATCAGTGCAAAAAGGGTGACTTTCGGGGTGGGAGCTGGAACGCATTAATTGTTTTTCCATTATTTTAAATGGGGAAAATTGACTCGAGAAACCAGGTCCACTTATGAACCAGGTCACGGAACGGATCAAGTTCGTAAGTAGAGGTTCCACTGTAGTCGGATTTGTGGCATTGGATTTACTGTCCCCGTCTGCACTCAGTGAAAAGAGTGAACATTTGTATTCCTTGAGTTTAGCCATCAATACCTGTGATAATTACAGTTTATACAAAATATTCCTTAATTCTAATGCACATGTGAGGTATTCTGACTTGAGGGCATAACCGAAGATGATGTTCACAGACAAAGGCCAACTGAAATGTTGGGGAATAATTAGGAGGGAACACAATCACAGCACAGGACACTCGATACATTCTCTGTCCTTTAAACAATACAGACTCTTTGGAATCTAAAATGTATAAACAAAATCACAATGCCTTGAACGTAAATATACGGAACGGAAATATAAAATGTTTTTTGACAGTTTCACACAACAACATGGTCTGTAATGACCATGTACATGACACGAAAAAGGGTATTTAAATATGCAATTACCCAACAATCGTCCTTCAACAGCTCAGGCTGGATGACTCCTCCACTCTGAATCATCTGTCCATTCCAAGCTTTAAAGCGCACTGCGTTGGGGGAGGGGGGTCTGGAAGCTGCTGTTGCCCACACAGGAACGTTTAGACAGTGGATGGTAAGGAGCTGTACAGCCTCAGAGCTCAGCAGGTGGATGAAGTTCATCTGGATCAGCCCCACACCCATTTCCAACTGTAGCACAAAATACAAATATATTTACTAAGTCTTACTTATTTCTATGCATGTTTAAATCAGAATGGATGGAGAATGACTGCATAAACAACAGATTCAAATAGAATTCACAGTCCACAATCTAATTTTATATCAGTCTTTTAATAAATTAAATCACAGTTATTAATTCTCCTGCCAAGGGACATAATGATTAAAGACTATTCCATGAACACCATGAATTTTAACCTTCTGCATTTAAAGGGAAGGTCTGTGTGATTACGGTTACGATTGTGGGGAAACAGTTCTCTCTGATTGTTTACATCAGAAGCTCTGTGTCTTTTATGATGGAATGGTGTGTTGGAGTGGAAAAAAAAGGCTGTACGTGGCTGGAGTTGGACTTGTCTGTAAGTTTATATTCACTGTTTGAATTACCACAAACTCATTTGTAAATCGAGTTATTTAGTTTTGTAGCACTTCCAGTAATGCAGTTAGCTGTCTCCCGGGTTTGGAGACATTTTATGGATGAAAGGAGCATGTTTTGAAAACAAACACACGTATATTATCAGAGTCTTTTACACGTAGTCAGAAGCAGACGGACGGCGATCGGATTTTAAATTTCAAACCTGTTCTATTTTCTGCATTTTACGGATAAATAAAATTCAGAATGACCAATCAGAGTGTCCTTTTCATGGATGAAGACCAACCAGATGAGCAAGAAGATGGCAGCTGGACACAGAAGCAGAGCCTCAACTCCTCCCCCATGGTGTGAATGTTCCACTTTGTTCAAAATTGCATCCTTTTCTTTTTGTACAAAAAAATTGTACTCGTTGTGAATAGGGCTTAAATGATCAGGAAAAGCAAAAATAAGTCAATATTACCAACCAATAATATGGAGCCCCGTGTCCGTGTGGGTTTCCTCCCACAGTCCAAAAACACACGTTAGTAGGTGGATTGGCGACTCAAAAGTGTCCGTAGGGGTGTGTGTGTGTGTGTGTCTGTGTTGCCCTGTGAAGGACAGGCGCCCCCTCCAGAGTGTATTCCCGCCTTGCGCCCAATGATTTCAGGTGGGCTCTGGACCCACTGTGACCCTGAACTGGAAAAGCGCTTACAGATAATGAATGGATGAATGAATGAATATTATGGAGCAAGAATAAAGCAATATCCTCCTCAGAATTTGTGCTTTTCAACGTTTGCGGTTCTCGTCGTTGTCTAAAAAACTTTTGATGCCTCTGCCATGAGCAGAGAGAGAAAGCCTAGCATATCGGACTGAGATGGTTTTTTTCCACTCATTTGCCGACACGGGCTTTGTAAACAAATTAGACAGGTCAAAAAGCTGTCACAATGCTTGCTTTCAGCAAACGCCAATACTAAATAGGCAATCGCAGGTTGGATTTTTCTTTCACTTCCTTTCATCAGGATTTGGACAGGTCTCAAGATGGCATCAGAAAAGTTTCCTGGTCACAGAGCAGAGGAGGAGGATAGGTAGGAAAAGCTTTCCTCGTGTGTTGGACATTGTGATTGGATGTGCTCCAACGGGATGGGGTGGTATAATGCTGAAGTGTCTGCACTCTGTATGAGGAACAGCACAATACCTGAACAGATTTTTCTACTTACTTAATCAGACCACAAATAATCACTGGGAGGTCTGGTTTCACATTCTGTGGCTTGGTAGGACCCAGATCCCCAAGTAATATGCACATGCAACTAGTGATTTGTGTTTTGAAAGGAACATATGGGGAGACAAGCTTAAACTATGCTCAGAACATTAGCGTGCTGACCTTGGACACAGTAAGTGGCCTAAGACAGGTCTGGCCTCCTCCAGTGAAGTTGCAAGTCACTTCAATTGTGTCAGATGAGCAGCCCAAGTTTGGGTCAATCCAGTAAGTGCCTGTCAATATATTAAAAAAAGGGGAAAGGGATGAGATGGTGCAGCAGGGTTTTCATCACAGCGGAGATAAAATAGGACTCCAAAGCTGTCTGAACGCAGGCAAAGTGTTTGTAAAATGGCTACCTCAGTAACTTCATTAATGGTTATGTTTATTATCACAGCATTAAGCAAGTTTAATAAAATGATTAAATTAAATACACTTTTTACAGGTCTTGTCGACTGATTGTGAAGAGCTCTGCGCACAAGGGTATTCCTCACCATCGTTCATCTTCTGCTCACAATCCAGCAGGTCCCTGCACATCCTGGCTGGGTTCTCCTGTGTTCCCAGTGGGTTCTTGATGCTGTAGATCAGGTTACTGAGGTAGTGAAGGGTCTTAAATATCTCTGTTCCCTGGTCCAGCATGGGGAGTTCCACGTCTGAATATGCCTGAGCACACAAGAGAGAGGAACAGAGCATACAAAGCGTTTTCATTTAATCTTAGATACAATTTATGTTTGTCCTCAGTTATTCATCTCTTTTTTTGAAGCACTTACCTCAGACCTCAGTGCAGAGTAGGAATCGATAATAACTTGAAATGCAGCACCAAGCGCCTCATTTTTCTAGATCAGAGTATAACCCAGAACAGACTGTGATGAATGGATATCTGTTTACACTGCAAATCTTTTTCACATGTTGCTTTTAACACATTGGGCCAGGGTAAAAGTTGATTCATTCCATTTTACAGAGATGTTAATCCACTATCTATAGTTATAGAATATGCTGAAATTACTTACAAGTGACAGAGGAACAGCAGGTGGGCCCTAGAACCCAATAAAAACACAATACATTGCAGTCACTTATTGGTCAGATCTTTCCTACAAAGCCATGCATCTCCAAAATGCTTAACATAACAGAACATGATAGAAATTGTCCCTTTTTTAGTGCAGTTAATGTAAGATGTTATAGTAAACATGTTTGGACCACTACTAATTGTTCACAGAGTGATATATATTTGATTTTTGATGTTTACTTACTGGGGGTCCAGGTGGTCCTCTAGGACCTGGAGGTCCCTTAAAAAAAGCACAAAAAAGCATTTTGTATAGTGTTTACTTGTTAATTAGTTGTTGTCTTTTGAACACATTGTTATATGCCACAGCAGGGGTGCCCAACTCCAGTCCTGGAGGGCCGGTATCCAGCAAAGTTTGGTGATTGCTCTGCTAAAACACACCCCTTAAACCTGGCAATTAACAGATGAGTTGACTCAGGTGTGTGTGAGCAGAGGTATAACCAAAATTTGCTGGATACCGGCCCCTTCAGGACTGGAGTTGGGCACCCCTGTGCCACAGTATTAGGAGTTAATATTTTAGCACCAAATGATAGACCTTAATAATTAAGTTGAATTTTGCAGCAGTGAAGTTATAAGCAAAGAGAGACCTACCCTTGGTCCTGGTACTCCCTATTCAAAACAAGAGAAAACCATGAGCATTGGGGATTAAACAAAACTTTGCAACCCCCCCAAAAAACCCAAAAACAACTGGTCTGTCTTGTATATAACTACATGTCCAAGCTAAAAAATAAGCATACTATTTCCTATCTGGTACAATAATTTCATGTGTTGACAGATTTATTGACTTCTATAGAAAGGGCCTCGGTGCCCTGAGTGAAAGTGACTAAAACATGAAAAAAGCAGGAAGTTACTGACTTTGAGTACACACTGAACTTTACATCTTTCTCCACACCTCAAAACAATACCACACCTGCAAGTACAGGAAAACACACAAGATTTGATCACTCACCATTTCCCCTCGACTTCCTTTGTCACCCTGGGGCCCCTGATGGAGAGAGGTGAATTATTTTAAACTACAAATTACAGACTGAAAGCTTTGGATCAGAGGGTTAGCAAATTTAAAAACATTAAAAGAAAAGATTATGCAGCACATACTGGATATCCATTAGGGCCAATGATCCCAACTGGTCCAAAGTTACCTTCCTTTCCCTGAAAAAAGAAACACCTACAGTAGTTGCTGATCCTGCAATCTTGGGCCATCTCATTGAAGTGTGAAAACTATGCACAAAGTGGTACTTACCATTAAGCCCTGCGGTCCTTTTGGCCCCTGGATACCCCTAGGGCCAATATCACCTGGTGGCCCCTGTGAAACATGCGTTCAGCAAAAAGTTGTAACTTGCAGTAACTGAACAAACAGCATGTTTAATACGTCACTGTTAAACAAATGAACTCATATGCATCATAGATAGAGTTTTCATTTTAAATGGACACTCCAGGGAAAAAAACCCTTTTTCATGTTTTGCTGTGGCTGTAAATCTTCCATTAACTAATGTCATGTCATCAAAGAGGAGTTTTGCTTCTCTGTTACGAGTGTCTTAACATCTTTTAAAACAACAAAAACAAAACTAGTTTTAAATTATAATACATACTTCCGTGTAATATAATACATGAAGATACAAGGGGCACATAATTCATATCCCCACTGTGCAGTAATGAAATCATCAGCACAGTGTTTGTCTGCTGTGTAGGAATCTGATTAATTGAGTGCAGATGGAAGACTGCTTTCTCAGCTGGGTTTCACCTGTGTATTCAAATGACTAAACAGGCCTTGTTGGATTTTCTAAGCTAAAAGACCGTTTAGTATCTTCTAACAAAAACAGATGGCAATTAAAATTAAAATTAAGATTCCTGAATCAACCAAGGGACTGATGTACTACTGGCAGTGCATGTTTTAGATTAGGTTTTAACCAAAAGTCCCACATAAATGAAAATAAACTAATGCCCTGAAACAACAATCGAAACAGCTTTTGAAACGGCATAACATCATTAATTGTTCACATTACATGTACTTTTCAGTAGAACAAAGCTGTAGTCTTGTATAAATATCATACTTCAGTATGGACTCCTGAAGGTGGCCCATATTTGATATTCATTAATTATGTTTGTATATAGACTGGACGATAGCTCACCTTAGGTCCAAACATTCCAAGAATTCCCGGAAATCCCTGCTCACCTGGATCACCCTGAGTAAATGAGAGAATATAAACTGTGAAACTGAACTCCTTCATCAGATGAACAATCAACATTCAAGTCAAAGATATGAAGGTGATATTCTAGAATAAAACAATGGGATAAAAAAATACTCACAAATTGTCCTTTAGCCCCAGGATCACCCTGCTTCCCTTGTATGCCCATGCTTCCAGCAGATCCACGTTTACCTATTGGTCCAGTCTCACCTGGAAGACCCCTCTCACCCTGCAGAAAATACAAGGAAAAGATTTGGTAGAATGTTGTGAAAAGTTAAATGCTTAATGTTACTCAAATTGTTCCATAACTCTAATAAGAAATACATTTAATTAATGAAATGTCGCTGAATCTGTGTTGAGCTGTTAGTGAGCAATGACTAGTAAAGGGGGCATGGGTGAGATGAAAAGCACTTGCTGTGAATACAATTTCTACCTCTTCAGAACAGACATCTGTGCTGAGAGCATGTGCAATGTAAGCACTGCAAACTTCCATGATGTGAGGCAAAGTAGTGAAACAGAATTTGCATTGATGCGAAGTACCTTTGATCCAAAGGAACCTTGACTGCCTCGTAAGCCTGGTGGTCCAGGTTTGCCAGTGGGACCCATGCTTCCTGGTAATCCAGCTTCTCCATCACTTCCCTGTTCACCCTAAAACAAAGACACACGAATTATGTGGCAGAGCTGAAGTTTTATTATTTATTTGAATTTTAATTTCGAGGAATCTGGCCTACAAAAGTGAAAGTGGAGACAATGCAACAGATCAACTTTCTTACTGGCATTCCTTTGGCCCCATCTTTTCCAGGAGGTCCATCCATGCCAGGTGTGCCCTCAGGTCCCTCTCGGCCAACAACACCTCTGGGACCTGGAAGACCAACAGGACCCTAGAGACACAGAAAAAAAATTGATTGATCATCAGCAGTGGGAGAAACTAGCAGGTCTCTCCTCTAAAGTATTGGAAATGCACAAACTCTTCTACAAGATGAATAAAAAACGAGACACTTACTGAGGACCCTCTGTTGCCAGATCCACCTTGAGCCCCCTTTTTTCCTTTCAGACCCTGATAATGAACAAAACATAAATATAGTAGCCCTAATCAAATGCATAAAGCAGTGGAAAGAGTTATGGAAACATTGAATGTCTTTATAAAAGATAAAGTCAGCTCTGTATGTGTCTAATTGCCTCAATGCTTACTTGATCGCCTTTGGATCCTTTTGGCCCTGGAACGCCTCTTGGACCAGGATTTCCCTGTGACAATACCATCATTAGAAATACATGAGATGAAGAGGGCTGAAATGATTATGCTGATGATTCTGTGTATAATGCAGATTAGGGCTGGAATTGATTTACTGATGTTTATAATATAATTAATTAATCTCCATCCTTTCAGGGTGGTGGTGGTGGTTCTGGAGCCCTCGCAGAAACATTGGGCACAAGACATTGCATGGTAATCAAAAATGACAATAAAGCAGAGCAACCAAAATCTTCAGCCAAATAATTTAGTTATATTTTCGGTTTTCAGAAATGCTCCGCCCTAATGCAAGTGAACTTACAGGTAGTCCTGGAGCTCCAGGTTTGCCTCTTTCTCCATCTACACCTGTTTGACCCTGAAATTGGACAAAAATCATTTATTCAATTAAAGACTCACATTAAGTAACAACTAACTCATTTTGAAAGGCTACTGTGGGTGCTTTACTTACTGGATAGCCAGGGTCACCTGGTTCTCCTCTGTCTCCTCTTTGTCCAACATGCCCCTGGAACCAGATCCAAACACAACACATTGAATTGGCTGCCATTATCGTCATCGTCTCATCAACAACATCATCATCATCAAGAACAACAACAAAATCTAGCAGACTGACTCACGATGTCACCTGGAGGACCAGCAGGACCTTCAATCTTCCCATCATCACCTTGCTCACCCTTCAGAAAATTGAAAACTAAATTATTTTTTAGGCAAGGCACCTTTTATATCACCACGTAAAAGTTTTAAACGTTGCAGTTGGGTAATTTCAGGCAATTCGGCAAAAATTACATTGTAAAACCAGGACAATGTGCCTGAATATGGCCTCAATTATAAATGAATAAGCACGAAGAACTTGTAAATCAGCTCAGTATTCCAGCCGTAATGAGCTCACTGAGAGCTAGTTTTCCTTTTCGTGTGAGAACCATATGGTCAGTTTTAAAATGATATTAAATGAGGCATAAAGTTTATGCTGTTTTAAAGCCAATAAAAGTGAAAAAAGCATCTGTGAAAAATAACAATAATACACAGGTTTATGATATACATATTTTCAAGCCTCAATTTAATCTAGACAGATCTTGGTTTCTTTTACCTTTGCACCTTTTGGTCCTGTGGGGCCAATTGGACCCTGAGGTCCTTGGTGTCCCTAAAATTAAATAAAAAATAAGAAGGTAAGGCATGCTGGACAAACTGTTAAGATACAATTCAATACCTGATTTAACACTAAAGAAGAGATTAAAATCATATACAAATCAGATATAGTTATATCAGCAATAATTCACTGTAGGGCAGTGTTTCTGAGATTGTACCAAAATAAGCCCTTCATGAAAATAATCACAGACATACACACATTTTTAATTGATGTGTGTCAGTTGTCAAGATGAGTTTATGTAGGTGCCATTACGCCTTATGAACACTGTGTAAAGTGTTGCAGTTCTATCAAAGCTTATCAATGCTTTATGATGCTCACTTCATATCCAGGCAACCCAGGATCTCCTTGTATGCCCATTTTTCCAGGTGCACCCTAAAGACGAAATCACAATGAAAACAAAATTGACTTCATATACAAAGAAATCTGATGGAAACATGGATAAATTAAATAAAATTAAAATGTACCACAAATCCGATGGTTCCTCTGTTTCCTTTTGGCCCTGGAAAACCCACAGGTCCCTGCTCACCAACAGACCCAGTCTCACCGAGGTGACCCTGGTGACCTTTACTACCCTGAAACACAATAAAATAATAAAATAAACCTCCTACAAAGACTTTTCAGATAATCTGCGGAGAAAAGAAAGAAACAAAAATAAGAACTTACTTTCTCTCCTTGTTTGCCTCGCTCTCCAATTTTTCCAGGTTTGCCTTCAGGTCCCTAAAACAAAGTGAAAACCACAGATGCAGGGGTCTTTATTCAGGTCCACACTAATGTGAACTCCCTTTAAACTGCATAATTAAAAGGATAAGATGTGAAATACTCAATTCTAGAGATATTTTCAAGAACAATGGTGATAACAACCAGCATACACAGCAAGAACACATAATAAATCTAAAAAGTGCCACACAGGAAGCACAATCATAAAAATGGCCGAGTATGTTGCCTGATGTCTAAGACACTGTAAATATAACAGTGAAAATAACTCACTCTGACACCAACTAGACCAGGATCTCCAGAGGGTCCTTCCTTTCCTTTCAGTCCCAACTCTCCCTTTTCTCCTGGTTCACCCTCTGGTCCCATATCCCCCTTTTCACCCTGCAGAAAATGCCAGAGTTCAGACTCAAGTGATGTTGCTACAGTGAAGAGCCCCTACGTGATCAAGCTTATCTGAGCAAATGCTGATGTTATGAAGTGCTTTTTCAGACCTTTGCACCATCAGGGCCGCTCTGCCCAGCTTCTCCGTCAAGTCCAGTTTCACCCTGAAATCAGCAGGTTATTAAATATCATTGATCTACATGGACAGGCAGGCACAGACTATATAAGCTGAAGCGTTATTAAAAACCATTGACCTACTCTTGGTCCAATCAGTCCAGGCTCACCAATGTTCCCAGGAGGCCCAACCGCACCCTGGAATACACAATTAATACTTACATCTGTTCAATAGAAGAAAGTGAAACTGAATCACACTTTGGCTGAAGTTGATAAATAAAACCTTAAGTTGAAAATACTATGCTACCAATCTGATCTAATCTGATCTAGGATGGAAACTACAATGAAAAATTATCCTGAAATCAATTCTGAAAACTAACAAACTCAAGTTCTGACAAGGAAAAAAAAACCCACATCCCACTCAAGTAAACTCCCCAAAAATCTCTCATAACGGATACAATTATGGGTGTTGTACTCTCGTTTTGTCATTTGTACAACTAGTCATCACTCATCATTTCACTGATTCATAGAAGAGTAGTCAGAGTACATGTTTAAAGAAATGGGCCAGAAGCAGCAGTCTGAAGGCATCACAGAGTTTGAGTAAAATACTGTCAAACTGAAACTGAAACTCTCCATTAATCAACCACTTTAGACTTTTATGGGGCATATGGTATTTTAGGTTACATTCACAGAAGACCATACGTCTAATCCGCAGGGACTGACCTTGAATTGTAAAAATAAAAAAATAGATGGTTTACCTTCTGTCCTGGTTCACCTGGTAAACCCAATTCGCCCATTTTTCCTGGTGGGCCCTGTCAAAGAGACACAGGAAACAGAATTACGACAATGTCTTCTAAAACCTTGGTGTGATGTAGCAGGCCATGTTTAATCACATCTTAAAATCTTCTACACTGTCGCTGTGTGGGAGTATTGGGCTGGGTGGATAATTGGAAACAGAAGAACAATATGGCCAAAGGCCTGTGTGTCATATTTTTTTAATTAGGCCCATTATTCCAATTAGCAAGGCCTGAGATAGAGTATCTAGTCCTGTCTGAAAGTATGCCATTGTACACTGGGATCAAGGAGAATTTTGCTGAATGATTCGACTATATAAAAACATTAATGGTAATGGTTTGTTAGAGTCTTTGTGTTTTACACAATGGGGTGTATCCACTGTGATATGGTTCATAATGGAAATGTTCTTACAGACTCACACACACACACACACAATGAATATATGGCTAAATATTTGTGGATTCCTACTTATTTTGTCTGAAATGAACGTTAATTTATAGTTTATAGCCTGTACTTTTTTAGGAAGGAAAGTGTCTTTACACTAGGCTATGAGGCTGTGAGTTTTTGAGAACATTAATGAGGTCAGGTACGGATGACAGATGATCAGTTCTGGATGAAACTCTAAATCATCCCAAAGATGTTGGATGCTCCTTCATCACTCCACAATGTAGTTGCATTGCTCCACTTCCCAGTGCTGGGGGACTTTATACCCATTTAACCCACACCTGACATTGAGTAATGTGATCTTAAATTCAGGTGTTGTTGTCCCATGTCATTGAATACATGTACATGTATGCAGATTATACAATCTGTCTTTTGTACAAATGAATATCCATGTACACACTGAGATCTCCTTATATATGTGAATTCAATCACTTTTATAAAAAGTGACTAAAATCCTTCTGACATATAAAGTATTTATAGTATACATTGTGATATTGTTACATAAACATCTTACAATCACTAGCATTTCCATGGAAACAAATTCCTAGTACATGTAAATGTACTTGGCCAATAATGTGATTCTAATTCTGAATCCAGTCTAAATATTTAAACAGACTAGCATGTGATGTAATGTTACCTTCAGTCCAATCTCTCCCAGAGGGCCAATCGTTCCTGGTGGCCCTGAAGGTCCCTATAAACAGACCAACATATGGAAACGTCTGACAAACCAAAACACTGATAATTAGTGCTGAGCATCAGATTAATTGCAGGCCTGTTCCCCTTCCCAGACATCTTTACGGAAATACTGTGCTATGATTTCATGAGAATATCTGAGACTGTAATGCAACAATAGTCCAAAACTATTTGGAGATGAGATGTGAGGAAGGTGAAGAATGCTGTAAAGTTAAAAGAACAAGCATTCTGTAGCAATTCATATTTTCCTTACAACTTTACATTCAAATCAAAATGTAAATGATATATTCCACACAAACTACCCAAGAAACTTACAGGGTCTCCAGGGATTCCTTTTGCTCCAGTTGGTCCAGAGGGTCCTTGAATGCCCTTAAAATGTAAAAAATCTCGAAGGGTTTATGGATTTCTCAATCTAAGCATTCATGTACTTCAACAGCTAATACCATTCTAAGCCTATGTGCATGCTTCCAAAGAGTTTCTACAGTTTGTTACTCACTGGAAATCCAGGAGCTCCTGGTTCCCCTGTTTCTCCAATCTTTCCCTGATATGAGACACAAACAGAATTCAATACCCAGCTTTTCTTTTGCAATGTAGACACTAACAACATGGTTCAGTATAATCTAAATTTACATAACAACCTTTCTTTCTAATATGTAACCACCCAGGGCTACAAATGCGTCCGCTCAGTAATGTCTTTTTATTGTCTATCTTTAGATCTGAGAATATAAATATTCTATCAGGGCAAAGTAGTGTATTTGGACATAACAAAAGGAATGCTAATGTTAGCCACAAAAACCCTGGCTGCCCCTCAAGGTTTATGAAGCAGCAGACAGTGACCTTAGGTGACTCTAAAACTTATAACCATCTCCTAGATTAAATCAGATAATTGAAATAAGCTTCTAAAGAAATTAGGCACCAGCCAAAAAACATGTGTCATACCACAGGGCCTGGAAAACCCAATTTTCCTGGTGGACCATCTGGACCCTGAAAAGGACAGTACCAACAGTTTACAACAGTGACGGCATTTCATCAGCTTTCCAATAAAATAATTAACAAGGACAAGTATTGTCAAAGTTTATGACAGAGTGTGACACAATAGATTTCTTGAATTTAACCGATTTAACTGAGGAATATAAACAAACTTGATGTCTTTAGGGGATGAGTTTTAGTTCCAGCGCAACAGCTCTAAGAAGCTATCAAAACAGCTTGATGTTTTCCTCATACAGAACACAATTTAACCCTTATCTTTCCTCTCAGAAAATAATCAGGACACACTGTAAAGCCACTAACAGAACTCGTCATTATTTAAATCAAATGAAGAATTCTGTTCTACATGTATATATGGAGCACAGAAGTATCTATAAACTAACAATTGACAGCAAACCAAAAGATATCAAATCAGCCCAGTGCTGTGCAAAGGTAATAGTCTCAATAAACTGATCATATTCAGATTCATTCATTCATTCATCTACAAGCCTACAATCTACATCCTAATCAGAGTTGCAGTGGGTAAACTTTATTGCTCATAGGTTTCTCTGTAAAGGCTCAGAAGACATAATTACAATTCTCCTGAATCCCATAGGAGAAAAAGCATAAGACAAAAAGGACACACGAGGCACAAGAGAGATATAAAGGAGATAATGGAGAGATGAAGGAGAGAGCTGGGTTTAGTTCATCTGGCAAATTTGAGCACAGTCTGTGACTGAGATCACCGCTAAAAATCAAGAAGAGACGTGTGAGATTACTGAGGTCCTTATCTCAGGAGACACATTGACCAGCAGGACACTTATGCTAAAGCCTCCTTTGTCTTTCCATCAGATTTCCCCGTTGCCTAGAAGAAACTACTGAGAAATTAAGGAGAGGTCTTATTTGATTCAGATTTTCTCTGCTTGGAATCGTAGGGCACAAGGCAGGAACACACCCTGGATCCTGTGCCAGTCGAGGGTATTGATGTAAGGGTTTTGTTTTGATGTAAACAACTCAATGTAAACTAGAGAAAACTTTTTTTGAACACGTTTTGATTAGAGCAGTTTTGAATGCAGATAAATCATGCTGAACCTACTGTTAATTAAAACACAAGCCATTAGTGCTTGGTTTCATTCACAGTAGAAAAACAAAAAGTTAACAAATGTCCACACAGAGCTAACGTTTACCTTGCTTCCTTCAGACCCCATCTCCCCGGCTGGTCCATCAGGCCCTCTTGCCCCCTGTGAGGGAATAGGTGGGAGGATAATTGTAGGATTAGTACAAATAAGAGTGGAGGAAGGAGAGAGAAATAAAATAGGCAAATAATTAGGTGAACAGCAGAGGGCTCACTTTGTGCAAATATAGAGGGAGAGTGAACAATGCAAGGTTACTGAGGGCACTGGGTCAAAAAAAGAGCCACTGCTCTCTACTCTGATTGGAACTTGTGGATGTAATTATTTTGAGAAATATTTCGTGTTGTTATGGCTTTCTGTCAAGGCTGGACACACTAAAGCACACACAGCGTATTGGTGTGCACACAAGTCCACAGCATTAGACAGCATTTGTGCTCCTGAAATGAGTTAATTCCCTGGCCAAGTGAACAGAGACGAGACATGTGGGACAAATGCAGCTTTGGGGGACTATGAAACATTAGGCTTTTTGACATCATGGAAGTTTGGTTAGAGTGGACAACTGCCATCGGATTTCCATTGTAGTGATTCAGACGCGTTATGAAACCACTGCAAAGGCAGAACAATTTCTCACGACTCTAAAGACTTGCTTTGCTCTGGGAGGTGGAAAGAGTGATGAATGGAGATATTATTATGGCTGCAGCCACTGTGGTTCCTGCAGAAGAACAGCCGTGCGGTATCCTGAAGGCTCTGGGTTCTGCGGCCCAGGACACACTGCTGCTTCTGTTCTCCTTGGTTCTCTGTGATCTGATGTCAGAGGCGGACCTCTGACCTTGCAGGGGGCCAATCACAACATTTGCACTGATCCGAATCTGGCCAAGACTCAGCACTCTGCTCATGAAAAATGGGGGGAGCTTTTCTTTAAGGAATGTCTTTGAATTCATAAAGAGCTCTCAGTTCTGAAGGCAATGGTTTCCAGTTGCTGAAATGACAGCTTCAATAACTCCTCTATAAAGAAATGAAAAAAAATGCTAAAGCTCATGTGATATTCAGAATAGTGTGTGTAGGCAAAGCTTGTAGACAGATCAGGTGCCAGACAGATCTCTGATTTAAAAAATATGGAATAGTGAAAACTGACAAAAATGCCTGACCAATAATGCAGTTTTCCAGCCTAATCTGGGTCTGCCACAAAAAAAACCATGAAAAAAGTTGTCTAATTTGTCAATGCTAGTTTGTCTGAACACACGCCCTTTGATTTCAAGTGTAATTGCTTTATTTACACTTCTGTTCACAATAATACTTAACAAAAGCATTTAAAGACATTTTAATTTCAAAATAAAGAGCATATGGTGTTTTCCAAGCTCCAGGTTCCATCAAATCCACCCTCTCCCATCACATGACCTTCACCCTCCTTAACCCCATGACCCGACGAAATATGTCACCTCCAACTAATATACGAAATAATTAAAAATGCAGCACAAATCTAAACAACTGATCCATCACTTAAACTAACACAACTACAAAAAATAAAATTAAATAAATAAATAAATGAAAGGAGGCTATAACAGTGTTAGAGAACAAGCATTTTGCTCATTAAATAAAGCTTTTACCATTGAGAATAGTACACTTAAATATACAGAATATATTCAGGATCATTTCAATTGTAAGAAGCTGAAAATCCAAACAGCGTTTATGACTGAACTTTAGAGCTGTGTAAAAATAGTCCTGAAAACCTGATGGCAACTCTCCTGATATGAATGGAATCTGGGACAATGACGGTGACCAATAAAATACCAAAAACTGAAACTATACTTAGTTTTAAAGCTGTATTTTACTGTTAAATATGTATCTGCTGATGTTCTTCCTGACTCATAATGACCATGTTTACTGTGAATTAAATAAATATAATATGCTGAAATTGTGTGTGTGGTAACCCACCATAATCTACAGATGTTGCTGCTTGAGATTAAGTTAAAAACGCTGAAGTGCTCCTTTCAAGACAGCACTAGCTTTTAAAAGGCACACAAGGTACAAGAAATGATGGGGCACAAATACATGACAAGCTGAGACAGACTTTCTTTGAGCTTATAGTCCATGGGAAATGAGCAGTTCTGCCATTACTCTTGGAAAGCGATGATACACTTGCATCTAACCCACATATCTGGCAGGAAAGGTAGTGGTTGTTCAGCCTCATTTCAACACCATGTGAACGTTAAAGGATTTCCCTGTTTCATCTGTACTGATTTCCTTTTATAAACCAGCATTTGCCTTGTGTGGACCGTGGGGAAGCTCCGAGCGTTGAGCGATGAGTGTTGCGACTGGAAAGCAGTAGGAAATTAGAGAGCTGTTCAGCAGTAAACAAAAAAGTACAAAACTCAGTCAGAAAGCAGGTACAGACTGGTGTACAAGTTCATCTGGAAAACTTGACTAATGTTTTTATGTAATGTCGCCTTTACGAATATTTAACTAGCAATTAAATGCTGTTCCATGTATTCAACATGTTGGCATAGCATTCTCAAAAAAGTTTCTCATAGCTGCCCTTAGCTCCCCTTAGCTCCCCAAAGTTATGACAAAAATCAAGTAAATAAACATTGCTCACTGCTGCCCTCTAAAGTGATTCTACCGCTGGTCAAAAGTTATTTCATTTTTTTAAAGCCCCTGATATGTCGCAAGACATGTGTTTCATGCTTTCTTTTATTTACATGTATCTGATTATATCTTGTGACTTTTTTTCCCATGAAAACTGATTCCTTACCATTATATTTCCTTATCATGTGTACTTCTCATTGGTACTGTTTACTGATGCTAGCTGAAGATCCCATTGTTTTCAAGACTGCAAATGTTTACATGCTTATAACATCACCAGTGAATCACACATCAAAATTGCTAACATATGAGAGATAATAGTTCTAAAGCTGCAGCGTTAGACCTTCACTTCTTCACCATCTGATAACATCAGCTCTATAAGGACTCTGTCTGACTGGCCTCGCTCTGCCCTCAGTTGCTGCTCCTTCTGATTCTGAGCAGAACACTGTTGGTGGTATTGTATTGTTCGACAAAATTGTGCTGTTTCATGTCTGAGGAATCTCTCCGTTTCACACTGCATCTGGTGGCAATTTATTTCACTTGTCTATAAAAGGGTCTGCATCCCTAATGACAAAATAGTATTTCCACACCATAATGAATGTGATAAAACTGAAGTGCAGCCTTCTTTCATGTGATTATTGCACATCTGTCATTTTGCTGGTGGCGTAGTGTGAAAACAAGCATTTTGACAGTTGGTACAGTACTTCAAAATAATTATTGTTTTAAAAAAAAGACATTGTTAGCATAATTCATTATATAGAAATCAGTCTCTTTGGCAATGAGATTAGCTACATCAGTGACATTAGTCAGGACAGGGTTGTTGACATGTCTCCTGCTGAATACGTAGGAAACAGGGAACTCACGGGAAATCTAACCACAATTCTCACAAACGCTACATGACACCAGTCTTCAAGAATTGATGCATTGATGCAATCCAATGATAACAGAAAATCTCAACTCCATAAAAAACCTCCAAATTGGTTTATTTACACGTGTAGCAGAATAGTGTCCTCCAAGGGTCATTAGAAAAACATTAACATCAGTGATGTCCTGCTTGATTAAAATTATTTGGCCAAATCGTGGACAATCACTTTGATTTCAATACCCCTTGTTTATGTTGTTGTGTTTGTGGTAACTTCCCCTGAGCAATCTGAAAGATCTTGCATGCATTTTGTAAGCTTGCAAAGTAGACACTGTTAGGACAAACCAGAACAGTCTGGCTGATAACAGCAACAAAAGGTACAATGAATATAAAATGGAAAAAAACAAACAAACACACACCAAAAAACCAAATCTGGAACAAATCTAGCATATAATAATACAGCACTGCTTGCAGTGCAACATAATACAATGCACAGTTAAGTAGGGCACATCATAACAACATTCATTGTCTGTAACCACTTATCCAGTTCAGGGTGGCGGTGTGTCCGGAGACTACCCGGAACCATTAGGCACAAGGCAGGAACACACACACCCTTCTTACACACACACAAACTCCTATGGACACTTTTTGAGTCGCCAAACCACCTACCAACATATGGTTTTGGACCGTGGGAAGAAAACCAATTTCACTGGACATCACAATGTTTTGAGGCTCTGTTGCCCCACGTGATACACACATTTTCAGTAGATGTATTAGTAAATAAAAAAGTGGCATTGTGCTATCAATAGTTCCTACCCTTCTTCCTTTGGGTCCTCTGTTGCCACTCAGTCCCCTCGATCCAGGAGGCCCCTGATAAGAGAGAAGAGGAAGTGCACAGTGAGGCAGTCAGCAGAAGAACACTGTCTTAGGAACTGCAGCTAGGCCTAGAAAGAGTCCCCCTGGCACACTCGCAAACATTGCTTGACCTGATTAAAGCTGGAGAGTGAGAGCCTTGTCCTTCAAAGCCCTGTGTTTATGTTTATGCTTGGCCACTCTGGACTCGCTGCTCTATACTGATGCTCCCCAGAGTGCCTCTAGCATTTCCTGTCAGGGCTGGTGTGATGTCAGCTTTCTGGAAGGCTTGAGCAGGGAAGTGTAAAACAGCAGAGGGGCGATGGCAGGGGTGCTGGGCTTTTTGATTTAAAAAGCCCAGCATTGCACTACTGTTCACAGCCGTCAGCTGCTGTCAGTATGAGCCGAGGTATGTGCAGTAGGCCATGTGCCAGACACTCTCTGCAGTCTTTGATCCGTAATGGGAGTAAACAGAGCTGTCCAGAGCAAGAATGTGCCTTAATTGTTGTATTAAATGAGACAGACTTGACTGTTCTGGAGACCTCTTTTGCTTTGGTTTACCAAGCAGGATACAGAGCAGATGACTATGTCATCAGTGAAAACCTTTCAACTGTCATTCACTTCATCTACTCTAGAACAAAACTTAAGTGGCCTTGTAATGACACCTATGCCTTGACTAAAGCTGAGCAGAATTATCCAACAGGTCTTACTTATGCATGTAAAAAGATGATATATATGAATGGCTGATATTGGGCTCCCATTATTTTTGTTGGTAACAATGAATAACACAGCTTTAATAATAAGCTTAGAAATTGTGCAAAAAACCTTGTTTATTTTATTTTCTGATAAAAATGACCACTGATTTGTACTCATAACTGAAATTGACACAGAAGCCTCTACCACCAAATAGTTTTTTTCCCCAGTATTTCACCACTTTGCATTTTTAGCAGCTTTAGTTCTCTGCTAAATGAATGAATGGAAATGAAATCAATTAATGACCGTTTTTGACATTTGCACGGTCCTGTATTCAGATCTGTTTAACATATCTATATGTTCCATGTAATAAATCAGTTTATTATTGTGGGTTATATGCTACTACACTATTCCAAATATCTATGTATATTTCAGCAGACCCCATTCGCTCTCATACTATTCGTTATTAAATAAAATCCATCACTTTTTAATGCATTATGACAATTGCTGGTCTTAAATGTGTCACTTTCCATCATTAATCATTAAGAAAAGGAAATGTATATGACAGACAATACACACCCCCTGCTAGATATTTACTATTCACTTCTGCTAATAATTACTTAATTAAATACTAGTTAAATCATTCATTTAAAATCTATTAAAAACTATTCATTAAAAAATGTAAAACTTACAGTTATTCCTGGTGGTCCAGGTTCCCCTCTTTCACCTGGCGTTCCTGGGTGTCCCTAAGAAGAGTAATCATGAGAACAAGACTGAATATAATACAACATTGTTTGTCTTTTTACACCAACTTAGTGATTCAATTATGTTTCAGTTTGGCAGTAAATTTAGTGCGTTGAATATTTATGGTATGGATTAATGAATGTACAGACATGGACAAATTTGTTGGTACTCTTCCGTGAAAAAAGATGAATCCACTAATCTGTCAGAAGTTAACTTAAAACTGACTGAAGTAATTGGCATCGTTTATTTCTTAATTTAAAAATAATAATAATAAATCAGACTTTGCTATTAATTTTTATATCAACTGAATATTTTATATAATAAAACAAATGAAAATGGCATGGACTAATATTGTGTGACCTTTAATCTAATACTTTGTTGCACAAACTTCAGTTCAATCACTGAAAAAGACTAACTGTCAGCAGCTCATTTGGCCCCTCTTTCAGAGCAAACTGCTCTAGCTGCCTCAGTTTTCAAGGCTGTCTTCTCCTCACTAGATGTTTCAGCTCTCTCCATAGATGTTCTTCAGCATTCAGATCAGGGCTCATAGAAGACCATTTTAGCATAGTCTAGTGTTTTGTTCTTAGCCATTCCTGGATGCTTTCTGCTGTGTGTTTTGGGTCATTATCCTGTTGGAGTGCGACTGAAACAGAGCTTTCTGACACTTGGCAGTACATTTCACTCCAGAATGCCTGGATAGTCCTGAGATTTCATTGTACCCTGCAGACATTCAAAGCACCCTGGTCCAAATCATCTTTTAATCTGTGAATTTAGAGATCCTATAACTTGCCAAAATCTCCAGTCTTGTCTCATCTGTCCAAAGAACATGGTCCCAGAAGCATTGTTGCATCTCAGTATGCATTTTAGTCAAAACCACTCTGGCTTTTTTTTTTTTTTTTTTTAATGTTTTTCCTTGAATAGTGAAGTCCTTCTTCCATGGAGCCCACTGAGGCTAAAAAAGCAATGGATAGTGCGATCAGATACTGTTGTACTTTGAGTTCAGCTTGTATCCCTTTCACTGTTCTTTGTTTACCCTTTGCACAATCATTCTGTTCAATCAGGGGCCAATTTTCCTCTTGTGGCCACATCCAGTGAGGTTGTCTACAGTCTCATAGACATTTAGCTCCTTAAAAATATTTCAAATTATATTCTTCTTTGGGATCCATCAAACAACTTTCTCTGGCCCATGTTATGTGTGGTGTATATCATGATGCCAAACAGCAGGGTGACTACTATTCTCAATTTAAATAGGCTACATGGCTGAATAAAAGTTTGAAAAGGTGTGATAGTATTTAAAAAAATAAACAAACAAAAAATACCTAGTCTGAATTATTACTATTATCCATTTATAGTTCATTTTTCTAATGGTACCAACAAATCGGTGCAGGCCATTGTAGAATATCTTTGTAGCTGTCTTATATCATATCCATAATCCTTAATATTGATTATGGAGAAATACTGTAGGCCCTCTCTGTCTAGCTGTTTTGGAAATCTTTACACAATCTGTTCCACCTTGCTCCTCATGTAATGAGGAGCAAGGTGGAACATGTAATGAGGCATGCTGCAGGAGGCTATTCAAGCAGAGACAAAAGGAGGAATACTGTCAGAGAAGCAAAAAAAACAAGGGCGTCAAGTCATAAGATCTCAGAAAAATGGATCATCAGCTAGTTTCATATGACAAGCTGTTGTTTTGAAGGTCTGAGAACAAAGCATATGAATCAAAACAGTTCCACTGTCTACCCACTGTCTAATGCACATAAAAAATGAAGTAAAACCCAGAAACAACATCTAACACAGAATGTGAGAGTGGTGCCAGCACAAGTATATGCCAATGTTTTCGATTGCTATGGGCACCAAACATTAAACTGTGATCCTTGAAACATAGTGTAAATGATGTCAAACTTTCTTGGAGAGCTTTAAATCTTGCCCTTGGGTTTGCTGTTGGAGCGCCTTGACTGTTGCTCTTGGTTGGGATTTTGACTTTGATCCCAAACCACTTTTCCTCACAGCATGTCGGGAAAGGCTATGATTTCCTTATGTCAAAGAAAGGAAATGACTCCATGGTCTTGTTGGTGAAGAGTAAATGGGGAAAGTGGCTGACCCAGCATTTTCCCACAGAGAACCCGTGACCGTTTCCCAGCCATTTCCGCCTGAGATTGCTGAGTTACTGCTGTGCTACAATACCTGAGCAGGTTTTTGTGTGGCTAAAAAGATAGCCCTGAGAGCAGAGACAAGATCCAGACTTACTCCTTACCATCGCTCCCTTTTCTCCCGGTGGCCCTGGAAGACCCATCTCTCCGCGGTCTCCCTGACAGCACAAACAAATATAATAAGTATAAACAAAAGACAATGAAAATCTGGTGGTAGACAAAAACAACACTAAAACAAAGCAAAATACCACTCAAACCACAAATGAGCCTCAAATGGTTATATTGAATATTATTATAACATTATAATTCAACTAACACCATATTGGACAAGAACATTAGTGGTTGATGACATACTGACCTTGTCCCCCGAAAGTCCAGTCTCACCAACAGGTCCAATGAACCCAGGAAGCCCCTAAACCGCATGAAGACATTATAAAAAACACCATACACAATTAAGAAACAAAAACAAAGTTCCTTCATGGAATTTTTCTTTACCCGTTCGCCAAGCATTCCAACTTTTCCAGTTATCCCAGGTTCACCCTACAGCAGAGAGCCAAGTTAGCATTTGATTTCAGTTTAAACATGTACATTTACATCTAAGGCATTTAACAAACACTCTTATCTTCAGCTAGTTTGTATATGACATAATCCAAAAGATTTCTCAAGCTTAAGTGCTACACAAATTCCACATACTACACATACAACACGTATGAAGGATCACCTCAAGCCAAAATGAACTGTAGTAACTACAGTGACTTGTTCAGGCTACATCTAATGATCTTATAATAATGTAGCTTATAAGACTAGGTTTGTTAGAAATTTGGATAAACTTTACAGATATGTGTCAATAAACACTTAAACTTAATAAACAATTCCATCAAAACAAATGAAGTATTTAAGGTCAACTATATTTGCTGCTAGTAATGTTGAGTTTAAGATGCTATGCTACCAAACTGGAAACTTACCTATAACAACACAATCCATGTATATAAATAATTTGTAAATTAACCTGTATTATTTAAAGGTAGTTGAGCCCATAAAAGAGTAAATACTATTATATTGCCATGTTTCATTAGAATAGAGTTCACATAATGTGTGGTTGTGTTTTGTAAAAACTGGCTCAAAGAAGGAATATAGAAGTTAGGACCAGAGCATGTACACGTCAGGTTTGGTGTTTCACTATGTGCCACAGACTTTCTCGCCATCAACAAGAGCAAAGCTGGAATTCATAAAAGGACATATGTAAATGAATAAAAAAATTCCGGTAACCCTCCTGCCATCTTGATCTTACCTTGGGTCCATCTGCTCCTGGTTTTCCCAAGAGTCCTTTCCTCCCAGGCCTGCCCTGAACAGAAAGCAGAAATGACCCATAGTACTGGACTCTTGCCTCTCTAAGCCCCTTGGGCTCTGTGGCATCTCATTAGCTACTCATTAGCACCAGTCTCCACCATCTACCGCCATTTCAGCTCCCTCAAGAAACAAGGTTTAATGGAACAACAGCACAGGAACTGCTCTGTAGCTTTATGCTGTTAAGCCCCTTGTGGCCCTCGCTGGATGAGTCTCAGCTGTGCTTATGTTGGAGCACAGTTCAATTCTGCTTTGACAGCTAATGACTAATGCTGAATTTTTCCTTCCTAGTTAGTTAAATTAGCCATAATATCCAGGTCTCCGGTCTATCCCCAAGCTGTGGTCAGTACTGAGAATTAATCACAGGGATGGGAATAATGAAGATGTTTGTTTCAGTAAATGGCTTCTACTCATCTTCAGGACCTCTTGCTGTCCTGTGGAAGATATTAAACTGACCGACTCTGGACCGAGGCAGGGTTATTCATATGTTGTATAAAGGCCAGATCCAAAATATAGATACTGTATTCAGACCAACAAAATGACCAAAGGAAGAGTGCATAAAAGAAGAAAGCGCAAGTATAGAGTTAGATGCAAACACACAAACAGAGAACCATCGGATCTTTATCTACTCTCTGACTAGACAGTACAGAAGTAACCGAAAACATCAATAAAGAAACAAACATGGAGCTGAGCAGGATTCAAGCATTACATAATTTTAAGTATTATTTACATTGTTCCTTAACATTCTACTGCAAAGTTTCATACTGTTTTTACTTCATGTTTCATGTATTAAATTAAAATCAATAAAAAAATGTAATGTGTGCACACTTTATATTGGGGTATTTTATATCTGATTTGTAACAACAGAAAAAGGTTACAGAGTATTCATTACATTATAAATGCTGTAAACGCACCCTGTTGACACATTACGAATGAATGCTCTTCTGTTGATAATTTAGAAACCATAATTTAAAAAGATGTAATTAAACAAAAAAAAAAAAAAGAATCAAGTAATTTTCATGTAATCAGGATTATCTTTCATCTTCTTCAAAAAAGTAATGACACTAGAAAAACAGCTTTAATGTTAATTAACTGGAACTAAAATATATTTCAGCAATTTCTTGTACAAAACAAATGATTTATAAAAATATAAGATCCACAATGTATCAGGTGGGGTTCATTTTGTAAATGACAGATACAAAGAACTGTCAGATGCAGAAATATCATTCACAAACTGCACCATACCCAATGCCTGGCATGAGATCCTGTGACTGAGTAAATGACCCTTTCATTGACTTTAAATGTGTATCATATCAATTTAAAATGAAGACCATTTAAAGGGAGGCAACAGTGTGCAAAAAGGGTTATAGAAAATGCTCAGGAACATAAAACTACATTGTACATTCAGTACATTTCTGTAGACAGAAGGCCTACCACCACTACAGAAGGGGCCGAATTGTTACTTAACAACATGCTGTGCACAAGAGAGCATGCACAATGACTGGACTTAATTTGGAACATGCAAAATGAATCTGCATAACCAGAGGAAACTATCAACAAAGTGCTGTTTATTTCTTCCTTCTTTGGCCTTTCCTAGACTCTCCCATGTGTTTTCAACTTGCAGTGCACAGGTATTTTCAAACAGCCACATGGAATCCATCTTCCATGAAGCCATTAAAATCCAATACCATGATTCATCTTCATTTATTAGTTAAGCATCATAAATGATGAGCTCCATGTGCATGTTAAAACGCCATGAGGTAAGTGCCACCATATATTGCAGTGCTCAAACATGACTCTGAAATGCAACACCAAGATCTTATAACTTTTTCAGTTTTTCAGTGTTAACTTCACAAACCCTGACTGCACAGTCATGGCAATTTCATGCTACTGCTTGAAAACTGGATTTATGGTCCTGTTTTGAGCTCCGTGAGGTTCACTCACCTCCAGTCCTGGGGACCCAGCTGGTCCAAGTGGTCCTTCGTCACCCTGAAGAGGCGGGGGAGAAAATAAAAAAAATCAATCAATGACCTAATGTTAAAAAAAGGGGATTTAGGTATTACACGTGAACCATTTCTTTTTTTTATTCAGTCATTAAGATGTACACAAAAATATATAATTTTTTTAAATTGCTCCGTTCTAGAAACATTTAGAGTCTGTAATGGTGACAGGAACTATATGCCAGAAGAATATATAGGTCTGAAATCTTCATCAAATCCATTTAATAAAGTGACACAATAGTTTTCAAGTAAAAGCATTTGACCTAACACATAGCTGATATTATAAACTCAAGCAGAGGGATACATGCATGGTGTTTGTACTTCAACACTTGTTTTTCTGTAATTTCACCACAATCAACATTACATATAATCTCAGAAGTCTAATGAACTCATTGGATATTATTGTATTAGATAATAATGACTATGTACTGGCATTGTGGCTTCCTTATTCTATGTGATCCTATGTGTTTCCAGCCCAGAGGCCTTCTGCTAATATAGAAAACTGCATCGAATATCCATGGTAGCTGAATACGTGTTTAAAAAAAACCTCGGAGACTCCTTACAGGACTTACGATAACTTAGGAACCAATATGAAATTCCATTGTAAGATGTATAACTCTGAGAGTGAGAAATAAAGAATCTGACAAAGTGTCCTAAACATTGAGAAGGTTTGTAGCATTTACGTAAAGACTGTGACTGGGCTGAATCAAGTGTTATATCTGGTTTCAGAGTGGTACCCAACTGGCGCTCATAGTAATAAATTTAGTATGAACAGCAATAACTCCAGATCCAAATGTGTAAGTGATTTACTTTGTGTGTATGTTCTAACCTCAAGTCCAGCAGCTCCTCTTGGACCAGGTATGCCCCTCACTCCTGGCTTCCCCTGGAGAAGATATCCATTTACTACAACAGTCTCTAATGCATATCTGACCTGCAGCACTGACAGCGAATAAAGAAATGGGCTGTGCTGAGAGATCTACACGGCTTAAATGTGGGAAATAGTACAAAAATACCTAAAAAAAAAAAAAGGAACGTACTGTTGGACACCATTCAAAATTCATCATAATTATATTCAAGGTACACTTAAGTGAAAGACAGCTGTTAAACGTTTCCAATGTTAAAATGCTCAGGTGCCATTAGCAGGAAAGAGTATATTTTCATACTTTCACCATAATCTGATGAAACTAAACCTCTCAAAACCCAAACTTAAAAGGCGGCGTGTTAGTGAAGAGAAAATGACAGACCTTTGGGCCTTCAGGTCCATTCTCTCCTGGTGGTCCTATATCACCTGGAAAGCCCTTGAAAAAGATAAACATTGTTCAGGGATACCATCTTCACTCCAGAGGATGCAGCCCCACTGCCCCACAGCCCATTGCTGGAGTGTAAACACACTGCATTGGGCATGGTAACCTCATGCAACTGTGTAACACAATTGGATAAGGCATTGATACATATTGCATACATATCTCTCCAATGTAAAACACATGTACAGGTTTCATTCTTCTGTCTTTAGAGTGTATTTCTGACTGTACATTCTTGCCTTAAGGAAATGTGTGGAACTGTCAGAAAGAGTGAATGGTAATTACCTCAGGGCCAGGGGGGCCGGGCAAACCGACTGGGCCAACATCTCCAGGCTTCCCCTGAGAGGATGAAAAAATGAGTAGGATTTATGTCTGCTTTTCTCCAACAGCTAGATGTGTATCAAGCTTAATAGGTAGGTAATATCTGGCAATGATGGATGGCTGGACTTACCTGAGGCCCTGGCTTCCCTCGGATGCCTGGCATACCTGGTAACCCCTGAATACCCTGAAGAATTCAGCTGACTATTAGTACATACTTAAATGGAACAAATGCACACATAAACACTGGGTTGACAAAAGAAGTGCATGTAAACAATGCAGTGAAATACCTTGTCACCCTGGAAACCAGGCTCTCCAGGCTCTCCCGGCAAACCCATTTCACCCTGAAAAAGCCAAGAGTCTGAAGTCATTTTCAAAGCCTCTATTATCAGGCGTTTGCAGCCTATTTAAAAGCAAAGGACAAAGTAAGCACAACTGTGTTTCATACAGCCTGAGGGCCAAAAAAATAGTGATTGATTCCAAAAACCACCAAGAATAACATAACACTATGGTGCTGGGAACAGCCTTTCTGAACTGTCGACAGGACCCTGTTATGAAATGCTCGATCTTAAGGGTAGACAGAGATGCTGCCAGCTGGATGTTGCATAGTAATTGCACAGCAGACACAGGAAAAAGCAAATAGACTGCTGCCATGCTGCTGTCTGGACCATTTCGCATTCACATTTAAAAAGCCTTGGGAGGTGACCATCATAGCCATGTTTTCTCAATCAAGCACTCTGTGACAACAACTTTCCCTTTCACTAGCCTGAGCTTGGCTCCCAGACGTAAAAAAGCCAATGTAGGTGGCTAATACGGAACTGCGCTTCATCCGCTCTTAATAATGAAGCTGCGAAAAAGTTTCTGTTGGAGCCATAGCACAGAACAATGATTCCAAAGGGAGGATCCATACTCTGGATGTTTTCCACACTCACACACACCTGACCCAGCGTTTAAGGAGATTGTTAATAAGTTAATGAGCTGAAACAGGGGTTCTACTTGAGGGAAAACACAACCCAAGTGGTATATTGTCTGTTTTGGTTGACTAAATACCTTCCATTTCAGTACTTTGTCCCTTGAGGAACTTTTCATTGGTTCGAAAGGTGTTCTTTGATGGTATAACGTAAGTGTTAATAGCTAGTTTGAATGGATATGACCATTTACCATTTAGGGACAGCAGGTATGACGAGACCAATTTTCTGTGCACAACATAAATATACACTAATAAAGTGTATTCAAATCACCTTATCACCTTTCAGTCCTGGCTCTCCTGGATTCCCTGGAACCCCCTGCAAAATATCAGAAGTGACACATGAACTCTCTCAGTTGAGGGCTGCTGGTCTCTGAATGCTCAGAATTGTTTGTTTGCTTGTTTGGAGACAGTGTTGCTTAGTGAGCAAATGGTGATCTATGGGAGCAAACAGAATGGACTCCTAAATAAACAGAACCTTGCATGAAATATTTAGCCCCCTGCTCTGAATCTGTGGGATAGAGGCTTGATTACACTGATGCGGAAGGTGAGGACTGGAAATAGTCCGGAGTGAGAGGTGCCCAATACAGGTCTGAGGTCCAAAAACAATTCAGTGCTTAGACAGAGCTCTCCTGAAGGTGGATCACTTTCCCCTCAGCATGAACCCTTTGTGTGCTTGTGTTTGCTCAGGGCTAATGTGAACTGAAAGAAATTCTCAAAGTTTGGTATTACAGTACATAAGAAACACTTCCCTTTTGTTCTTATTATAAAGACACAGAACAGGCATTCAGTAAGTTTTCAAAGACAGAATCAGTAAACCTGCAGTGCATTTCAATAAGGCAGACCATCTGAAAAGAAGCCGACATGTTTAGTTAATCACCTTAAGTCCACCAGGTCCTGCAAGACCTATGATTCCAACAGGCCCCATGTCCCCCTGCCAACAAACACATACACACACACAAAACATATATGACTTCAGGAAATATTTAAAAGAGTTACATAGACATATAAACAGTGTTTCCATGCACAATTCATTATTAAAATTTCCAAGAAACACTAGCCCAGTGGTATTCTGACACAAAGATACTGACATATGCCTATGCTTATATCTGCCTATGTCTGTTCTCATAACAATGCGCTACACCTAATAAGAAATTGATTCAGTGCATTATGCAATCACATATATAAGTCATGTTTATTTTTGAAAGTACAGTGAATAAACAAATGTGACCGCAGGAACTAATTGCATGCCAGTGGACTGCAGACAATGAGGCACTGAAGTCTAAAAGAGCTCTACAGTCTTTAAAAGGGGTTCAATAGAATGATCCCACAAAGGAACCACCATTTCCTAAAGAACGTTTTACTGAATGGTAGTTAAAAGGTTTTTAGGTAACCAAAAGTTGTACTTCTATAGCATGACTCCAGAATGAGCAGACAACTGTCCAAACCCAATCACTTACTTAATTTAATTATATTGTATTGAACTACAATTTTCAGCTGTATTTTAACAATAATAAAAATACAAATGGCAGATATACTCACAATAAGGCCAGGTACTCCATTTGGACCAGGTGCACCCAGGTCCCCCTAGGGGAAAGAGAAAGAAAAAAAAAAAAAGAGAGAAGAGATAGCAGAATTAGCTTATTAACTTCTATTGTAAACACTGGGCTCTGGCTTTCTGAAGAAACCACTCAGTGTTTCCAAGGCCGGCCAGAGTTGAGAGGTGGAGAGAAGGGGAAAGTGTGTGTGTGTGTGTGTGTTGGGGGTGGTGGTGAGGGGGGGGCGGTTGGAGGTGAAACGATCTCACTCTCTGTCCCTTGACAGCGGCTAATCTGAGGCTTGTATCTACCCCCCCCCAGCGGGGTCTGACAGAAGCTCAGTGTGGAGCACAGAGAGGGGCTTGTTGTGCTGGGGCCCGGCCTGCTGCCCGCTGCCCTGGATGCTTCCTCCCTCACCAGCCGCCTGCAGCGCAAAAACATCCCATGTGTGTTTGCTCTTTCTTTTTTTCCTCTCTTTTTTATAAGAGTTGAAAGCGGGTAGATAGATGTCGCCGGGCTGGCAGCCCCTTGTCGAGCGAGATGGAGAGGAAAAGAGGGAAAAAGAGGAACTTCTCGTCCTGTGGGAACGGTTAGGGTTACAGCAGTTCAGAGGGTCGGGATATTGCTGCAAAACCACCAAACACAGGACTGAGGACTGAAGTACGGGTGAAGCTGGCTAAAACCACCAGCATTTATATCAGTTTAAGACACTCTGACTACGGTACCATGCGGTGTGCAAAATGGCAAAAAAAAAAAACTTTCTCATAGACACATGCACGCGGATACTTTCAGTCAATACACTGGTGTTTATAACAAAATCTGAATTTGATGAAATGTTAATGTGCCTTAGCCCAATTGCCGTAACACTACTTATTACTGTTTGTAATATTTCAGATATTTCTTGCTCTTGAAGCAAACAAAAATGTAAACATATAGATATCTTTTTCCTAATACATTCAAACAATTAAATGCATAGACAATATCTGTAGATCTCTAAGAATTAGAATAAGTGTGACTGTGGGAATGGGTGAAACCATATTACTATTTGCTTTTTGTTGTAAATTTAGTGTTTGTCCTACTTTATTTTAGATGTTGCTCTTAAATCGTATGGAATTTGAGTGAATGAGATGTTCATATAATAAAAAGGAACATATTTTTGGTATATTACTGGAAAGAAATGTGTAGTCATGTCAGTGTGTTTAAAATGAATGGGTTGATCTTGGATTCTGAAAAAATCACTTACATGGGTTGTCAAAAACAAGGCCTGAAACATGTATCTGCCGGTAAAGCAGACATGCTGGGTGTAAAAACAGAGTACGGGAAATCCATTAGAAGTGAAGAAATCTGTCTGATGGTAAACCCAGCTCTCTGTGGTGTGCTCCAGCAATGACAGCTGACTTTCTCATTACGGGTGTCTCCTGGTCCACAGTGGTGGATACTGTGGTTGCTGGGCGACCCATTGGCCGGCGGTGGCAATTTGTGGCAGCATTTATTGGCCAGTTTTGGTTCCTGTGGCCAAGGAAACTTGTATATTAAGTGGTGCTGGATGGGCATAAAGAGGACAAGAGGAGGGCAGGAGTTCTAGGGAAGTTCTAGAGGTGTTCTAGAAGACTACAGTTAATCTAAGAACCAGAAGTATAAAGAGTTTCAGCAGACACTTAGTAGATTTACTAGGTGTTCTTTTTCATGTAATGAAATTCCCTTTAAGCTAACACCAAGTGGCCTGGATATGACACATACTGGATATTCTGCACTAAACCTATTTTAAATATGGTCACCCATGCACCGGGGTACCACTTAATGGAGCATTAACCTGATCATTCCGGGACAAAGCAATTCTGCTCATCTCATGTCAGTTATACCATATAAAATAAACAGGCAAAAAACATAATCACATTCATCAATACAATTTGCTTTTGCTGGTAAAAATGACTTCAACATTCGTCTCTATGTGTTCTATTCATGCCATGAAATTGATTATCACTGACAACAACTATTGTAATAAACCCTTGGGAAATCAAGCTGATTCTTTCTAAATTGGATCTGTGCTACAGAAAGGCCAGTTCAGATTCTTCCCAGAGGCTGTAGGTCACATTGCTGAGAGTTAATACTCACTGGGTTTCCGTCAGGCCCTGGTGGTCCTCTCTCGCCAAAATCCCCAGGAAAGCCCTAAACACAGAAAAGAGAGACCACAGCTTAGCAGAACCAAGCACAGAGTTACTTCACCATATTGACAACTAAGAAAACATGTGGTAGCGTCGAACCCATTCACTTTCATCAGATGTGATCCAGACAGCCAGTATCAGACCTCACTAATGTTTCTTGGGGCTGAATGTCATCAAATGCTCACAGATATGAGTGTAACTCAATCTAGTGTAAACACCTCACACAAAGGTAAAGGCTGTAACCACAGCAAAGGGGGTCAAAACTATGAATTAATATCTTTAATTTTGGAGAAAATATTGAATGAAATAGTATCCTAAGACTTTATGTTTACATGGTATAAGGCAACAATTAGCTGTTGTAAAGGCTGCCTTTCTCAGTGTGATCACAGTCTTAGTATATTTATAAAGGTTTATGTCAGTTATTTATAAACGCTTATGGGCATTTTGTATAGCTTCAGGTTGGTTCAGTCATGATGCAGGTGCATGCTGCATTAGGAGACTGGTAAAAGGAGTCTTACAAATACACGGGGGATCCCAGTGAAAGTCTTCTACATGAAACAAGTGTTCCCCATTAGGAAAAACTAAAATATAAAGTTGAACATGATGGACATTACAAGCTAATACCACCACAGGGTGTAACAAAGTGAAAAGTGAAGTTAGTAAAGTAAATAAGACCAACCTCTACTTTTCTACCTCAGGCCAAACTTCCAGAGGAAGAAGCATTCAGAGTAATGGAGGTGCTAAAATCATTATCAGGTTGTGATGGGTCTGTAAAGTTGTCAGTGTCTCTAAGTATCCCACACAGAGAGGCCATTACACTCCTTAACTGCACTGCAGTTAACGCTGTCCTTGAATTTGAACTAAGTTGTGAACAGGAAAAAGCAATGAGTGAAATGGCTTGAGCAGAGCTGGAGCAGTTTCCAAGATGTAACCACAGCTGAGGAGAAATACTGCATGTTCAGCTTTGAGCAGTTTTTCAGTGCTGTGAGTCATGCCTTGAGCCAATACAGTTGCTGTACAAGTATACAAAGTAGTAGCCTTGTTGAAATGTGAAGAAATTTATTGCAAAGCTAAAGCTAAAATGTGAACTCTCTTTCACAAACTTTGATTTAGTTGTTTTTTTTTTTTTTTCATTTTTTAAGTTGTCAGTGTGTTGCATGCAACGTAGAGAATATACTTTTAATTAATCACTGATAAAAACAGCACTAGTTTTTGCTGAAAAACTGGGGCTCCTATAATACAACGGTAATGAGCACGATGCTCATTTCTGTCAGCCACACAGGAAATTCCATGGCTGAGTGCTTCCTTGTGCTGGATGCTCAAGAGAGTGAAAGAGAGAGAGAGACAGAGAAAGAGAGAGAGAAAGAGAGAGACACTGATTGTGAGTGAGAGAGCGAGAAAAGAGCAAAAGAGGGGAGCCGCCATGGTTCTGCTGACAGTGCTGTTTCTTTTCTCCTCCGTCTACTATTTCATTATATAAGTGAACACAGAGCTGTGACGTTGCACTCTGTCGTGTGCTGGATGTGTGTGCATCCAGGAGCCAAACCCAACACTCAGATCCATGTGGAACACTTTCTGTCTCCATGGATGCAACTCAAATATCTTCCTAGGGCAACAGAAACATCCCAGACGTGTTCCACAGCAGTGCTAATGTATCCAAAGGCATCGTAAACCCAGGGAAAAGTGCTACAGGCGGCTTTTTGTCTAGCAGGGTTTTTTGGCCTGATTTATAAAGGGATTAAGTTTGAACCAACCCAAATCCAAAAGAAGTATGGACTGTTTGTGAAATGCAAATGAAAGTGGAAAGCCTTAAATGTTCCACATGGGCAATTTTAGACATGAAGCATTGTGAAATACTCCAGAAATATCTTGAATAGATAGGCCTAGTTCTTTATAAGCGAGGACAGGTTGAGGCTTGCCACTTCACCAAAAATGCACCAGTGAATAATCCAGCAATTTAAGCGCAATAAAAATTGGTGGGGATTTAATTTTCCATCCTCTGCAGTAAATTCATAATTCAGTCAAATGATTAATGGAATCAGCAGAAATCTCTGTACTTTAGGGTCAATACAACACTAACCCCCCATCTGTGCAGTTGAACTTGTATAACGGAAATTTCAAATGTCTTCAAAATGCCTTCAATTAAAGGGAAGCTGAAGCAAGACAGTGGTAAACATCATCCTCTTACACAGTTTTGGAACGTGTTACTGGCATCGCATTTAGGATGATTCCAAAACAATAAAATTTACAATGAAAACATCATACAACATCAACAAATATCATGTTTTTGTAATTAAACAGATTGTATTAATCACTGCTTTCTGTTTTTACTAGCATTTCACATACTGTCCCAACTGTTTTGGAACTGGGGTTAAATTCATGAAGGAAACAGAACTCCATGCAGTTTCTCAGCACAGTAATCTGTACCGCAAGCTTGGGCTAAGGGCTGAGACAGTGGATGAAGTGCTCCTCGTTCTCTCGTCTACTGCCAAACACATAGCACACAGAAAGATAAGCTCATCTCACACACACACACACACACCATCAGGAGGATATAATACCACACATGACTCAGTTATGAGCTATGAGTCTGACTCCATACAGCTTCTTTCTATCTACATTTTTTACTTTTCTGTTTTTCTTCACTTTTCATCTTCCTTCCTTCCTATCTTTGATTTCACTTCTTGATTTTGTTCTCCATTCCATTGTTCTCTCATTCTGTTGGTTTTTCCTTCTTATATTTCTTTCCTTCATCATCTTCTTTCTTTCTAAATATCTTTTTTGTTTTGTTAATTTACATAATTTTCTGCTTACACTGAGCTCTTTCAGAGGTCAGTAGTGGACAGACAGGTTAGTACAGGGCCAGGGTCTGAGTCTACTGGCTCAGGGTCTTTATAATCAGGCATTTAGAGTCTAAAATGTTGAGGGCTGCTGCAGTAGAAGAGCTCTGAGAAAACACACTCAAACTGCAGTAGAAGAGCTCTGAGAAAACACACTCAAACTGCAGCAGAAGAGCTCTGAGAGAACACACTCAAACTGCAGCAGAAGAGCTCTGAGAGAACACACTCAAACTGCAGCAGAAGAGCTCTGAGAGAACACACTCAAACTGCAGCAGAAGAGCTCTGAGAGAACACACTCAAACTGCAGCAGAAGAGCTCTGAGAGAACACACACAAACTGCAGCAGAAGAGCTCTGAGAGAACACACTCAAACTGCAGCAGAAGAGCTCTGAGAGAACACACTCAAACTGCAGCAGAAGAGCTCTGAGAGAAGACACACAAACTGCAGCAGAAGAGCTCTGAGAGAACACACTCAAACTGCAGCAGAAGAGTTCTGAGAGAACACACTCAAACTGCAGCAGAAGAGCTCTGAGAGAAGACACACAAACTGCAGCAGAAGAGCTCAGAGAGAACACACTCAAACTGCAGTAGAATAGCTCTGAGAGAAGACACACAAAGTGCAGCAGAAGAGTTCTGAGAGAACACACTCAAACTGCAGCAGAAGAGCTCTGAGAGAACACACTCAAACTGCAGCAGAAGAGCTCTGAGAGAACACACTCAAACTGCAGCAGAAGAGTTCTGAGAGAACACACTCAAACTGCAGCAGAAGAGCTCTGAGAGAACACACTCAAACTGCAGTAGAAGAGCTCAGAGAGAACACACTCAAACTGCAGTAGAATAGCTCTGAGAGAACACACTCAAACTGCAGCAGAAGAGCTCTGAGAGAACACACTCAAACTGCAGCAGAAGAGCTCTGAGAGAACACACTCAAACTGCAGCAGAAGAGCTCTGAGAGAACACACTCAAACTGCAGTAGAAGAGCTCTGAGAGAACACACTCCTCTCAAAGAGCCTGTAGCACAGTGACTGATTTACACTGAAGTCTTGTGGAGACATGTGGGCTATAGTTAAACACAGGATAGAGATTTCAAGCAGAGAACACGCTCCAAAACGTTTTTTGAGTGAGGGCCATTAAAACCACAGCTACAAAATCATTCACAGAACTCCTCAGTGCTGTGATTTGTAGCTTCATGATGGAACGAGACACACTGGGGCTCTATCGATCATCCTTTGAAAGATCATATAGAACAATGTTGAGGCTGGACTGTATTAATCAGTATAGTTCACGTTTGAGGATGGCTGAATGTCTGCACTTGAAAACACAGCTAGATTCACATGAAAATGTACCTTTAACTAGTGTAAGATTAAGACGTTATAGGCCAAAAATGCCTTTACTGCAATGGAAGTTGTTACAATATTTATATAACTGACAAACGTATGCTTCTGCTGATTACATGAAGAGCATGATTACATGGAGAAATATATGTCAGTACAGTAGCCTGGAGCAGAACTGTTGGTATGAAGGAAGTGCAATTATATTAATCAGCATAGTGGGAGGGGGCAATTTTATAGTTTTGAATATTACAGCAATAATGTTCATCCCAGTGTACAGTGAATATCATCAGTACTTAAAGAAGAAAACATAGTTGCCCATGTTGCCTGTCATCTAAATATTTATTCCTTTAAAATGGTACTGGTTTCTAAGTGCCTTAGTTGGTCAAGCCTTGGGTCACACATCCACACACACACGTCATTCACAGAGGCTTGTAGAGAGAGAGGATGGTGAGAGAAAACTTTACCGGCCTACCCATCTTGCCCTTCTTCCCAGGAACACCAGGAATACCCTGCAGAGAGGACAGGAAGAAACAGAGAGACAGAGAGAATGTGCCAAGAGTGTCAATTAATAAGCAATCACCGCGGATGTAATGTACTACATCCATGTTGAAAACTGCCTTTCCCCTTTTCTCTCTCACACAATAGCGACTCTATCCGAGCACAACAAACTCACTCCCTCTGGAGCCTGAAAATGCAGAAAACAGGCGACCTGATCTTGCTAATCTGCGGCAGGCCTTCTTCCAGCTCCTGAGCAGCTTATAATGCTATTCCCACACAGTAGGACTTGCTGGAATTCCACCAGCACAAAGACCCTGTGCAAATATTGATAGAGCTGCCTCAGCCCACTCTACCCACGAGATCCTTGCGGTTTTAGAGGAGCGTGCCCCATTCAACTGACTTCACAATCAGCACGAGTGCTTTGGCTCCCTCCGATAAAGCCAGAGAAGTGGCTTGTGGGTACTGCTGGGTCTGCATTAATCGAATTCAATATCATAATATTTTCAAATATGACAACATACCAGATGAAAGTTAAGTTTGCATTAATGAACCCATGCTTCCTGAAGATTGCTACTGCTGTCTGAAAGAATATATTACAAATGCAATATTAGGGCTTAAGTGGCCAGGCTAGATTACTAGCTGTTTTGCTTCCTAGTCTCAACAGACACAGCTCAACCTCAAATAATAATAATAATAATAATAAAAAGGCACTACTCATTGCTGCCCTCTTAAGGTGTTATGCTGTTATTCTAAGACAATGTTGAAATGGTTTTTAAAAATATGATGTGAAAAGGATCATAATATGTTTTCCTGGTACTACCCATTGGATTGTTTCAAACTAAGAGACCCTCCTTTTCTCCAGTGGAACTTGTCATTCTCCCTTTAGGGTACTCATTTAAGACCTTCCACAGAATTTGGAAGTTCCTGTTTCTTGCTGCATTTTGCTGGTGATAAAAGTCCTCAATGTGAACTTGAGCCTTGATGACTCAAAATCTGAGAGATTCTATGAGTCCCTGGAGGAAAATGGCAGTGGAACATTTTTAGCACTAACTGTTAAAGCACTGATATAGTCATGTGCTAGGGTAAAAGGTCAGGATCCACAGCTTAAACTCACTCTTTCTCCATCAGGTCCCGGGAGACCGAAGAGGCCAGGAATTCCAATGAAGCCCTACAAGTGGAGAGAATGAGCGAGCCAAAGAGAGAGAGAGAGAGAGAGAGAGAGAACGGGAGAGAGAACAAATAGAAATATTACAATGCGTATTCTAGGAGCTATGCTAAAACTAAAAGTTCAGAGGTGGTCTACAGAAGTCCAGCAGAGAGCCTCAGTGGACGAGGGAGGTCTCCATGAAGAGCAAGGCCTTGAGGCAAGTGTATATGCCCATGGACTGCATGGTGCTGGCTTCCACGATGTAGTCCAAGGGCACATACCCTCACACCAGGGATCACTGAGGCATCCGGCTGGCGGCTATATCTGATGACAAAGGGGCTAAACGCACAGGTATGATGGTTAAAATGCTGTTAATGGATAAAACAGTAAACCCATAGAAGCTGCGAGAAAAAAATTCAGTATTAAATTGATACTAGCAAAATCCACTATGGTTATGACTTTGCTATCACAATGGCAACTTCGAAGGGTTTTGAATGAGGACAAACAAAAAATAGGATAATACATGTTAGTGAAAACACTTTAATTTTTAGTGCACATACAAAATCAGCATTACTGGCAGCACATACAGGCACCACTCTTTTTAAGACACTTCTTTGTACAAAACAGTGGAAAAACCTCAAATGGAAACTTTCCTGTTTGTGTCTAATGAAACAGTACACCATTATTATAGGAAATGACTATGACCACAGAAACAGCATATTTATGGTGTTTACAGTGTTGAGCGTATTTATAAGACCACAGCCATCTGCTGATTGGTGGAATATTAAGTTTACAGTTGAAATAATGTAGTAATTGTTGGGATTATGCAAGCCTTAGGGTTATTTTACAGTGGATGGAAATATAAGGCACAGATAAAGACCAGTAAGAACTCAAGCTTAGTGTAACCTACAGAAGTCAGTATTTGTTATGTCTATGTCTAGCAGTGTAGTCACAACAAAAGCAACACAGACCTGCTAATGACTTGATTGATGAACTTACGAAATGCCCCCTAACTTACTGAGATTAAAGGTAGGCCTATGGTATTATTCTAATGCAGAGAGCAGCTCATATTTAAAGTTTTGCTCATGCGAAATAAAATGTTTCTTGCTCAGATTTGCGCTGCCTGTAATCAGATTTTCAAATGCTCATGCTCAAGTTAATCTAAATCCTGTGTGCTAGCAAAGCATTCTCAGCTTGCATTTTCCAGGGCAATATTACTTTCATAAGTTTTCATCCAATCAGATTTTGAAGGATCCAGCTGATATTGCTACTCTATGTCATTTTCACTGCTTAAAAAGAATGGAGGGAACAAACAAATACCTGGAAAGGGATTTTATAATATATGAAGAAAGTGGAATAGAATTTAAAGTAGAGTTAAATAAACATGAATGTAAACTGTGAACTGTTAATCTGAGTTATATAATTTTGTATCAAACACTTCAGGGTTTACTTCACTAAGCTCTGTAATAATAATCTGTTAAGATCATATTTATTATTTTAATCCTACTTCACCATCTTGGTGACAAAATATAAAACATGGCTAATATGTAATCAAATCAGCTCTGCTGTAAACAGATACATAAAATCAATGAAAACGAGAGCTGCAGTAACAATTTCATTGGTCAAAATCCATAATCCATGATTGTCTGAGGACTTATGACATTGATACTGCACTGAAAATCTAAGCACAACGTTTAAATAGTTGACAAGCACACATTAAACACGTGAGCGAAAATCTAAGTGAGCAGATATGTATTGTACATGAGAGCAACAAACATCTGTAGGTGCTCCAAGAAGCGTGCTATTAAATTTTATATATATGCTCTTGACATATGCCTAACTGACAAATGTTAATATTAAGAATACATTTTATCCACTGACACAACACATCAGAAAACAGTATACATACTGATGCTGTCAAAACTAAACCTTGTAGGTCCAAAAGTTGGCCTTACATTTATGTATTTGCTCAGTCATCTGGGTAATTATCTACTAAATATGAGTTTTTCCCTTTTATTTTCTGACAATAAATTGTATGTAAAGATTTGTATTAAATGTATATTCTGGCTTTTGTACAAAACCGATACTGTGTCAAGAAATTAATCAAAATCATAAAATATTAAACGTTCAAATAAAGCTCAAACATTGCAAGGGGTAGCTGGCATATGAAAATGATACAGGACTTAAGCATAAACGTAAGAAAGTTCATTTATTAGGTTTCGAAGACAGCAACATTATGCAATTTGTGTTACTTTAACTGACCACACTACAATTAAAATAAAAAAACATACAGAATCCAGAACATCACAATCAATTCAACCCCTACATTCTTAAAATTAAATGTTTCTACTCCTAAATGGGACTTGATTTGTAGGTACGGTTCGAGGAAAAGTCCTTTCATTCATATGGTACGTTTACATTATGTGAAGGTTCTTTGATTTGAAAAAGCTTCTGCATGCCCAGATCGATCCATTAACAAGCTCTTTAGTGAATTAAAAGGGTTCTTACAACAAAATCCTATTATAACCTTTATTTCTAAGAGTGTGGGGAGGTTTGTGCTGGAACTGAAGATAAACATTGTAATAAAAGCCTCTTAAAATCACTCACCCGAACTCCTTTTGGTCCTGGATTTCCTATTGGCCCAGGCAAACCCTAGAAAACACAAGACTGCAAAGTAGCGTTTTCGTTCTGGCAGCTCTGATTAATAATAACAGCTTAGAGAGCATATTTTAAAAAGGGAATGACGCTGCCGATGTTATGGAACCCACATCTGAATTGTTTACACCAGGGGTACTCAAACTTCTGCCTAAGACAGGGCATCTTGAAAGAAATGCACTCAAAGCTATGAGACGGTGCTGACTTAGAACAAATGAAGCAGGACAAGCGCCATGATGATGGCAGCATGTTCTACAATAATGAAGAACAGAAAAGCTGTACTGAAGTCCCAGCCTTGTAGCTTTACTGTTGTAGAATAGAGTGTGTTTCAGTTTCAGCTGGACTCATTCTGGGGGTAACATCTCCCTAACTTCCTATCAACACAACTCAACCTTGCCTACAACATCCTTTCAAATATTTAGAAGAAGCAAATACTGAAACGGTCAAGTGATGGAAGCCAATTTAGAGCACTCTAAGCATGCCATAATGTAAACAACTGGAGCTCTCAGAGGTTGTGAAACCATGATGAATCTTCAGAAACTGCCAACTGAGAATGAAGTCACTGATTGCAGTCTATAGGGAATGACGCATGTCAGCGAAAAAGACATCACCACATCTGTTCCTCATCTGCAATGCATGGATAAGGTGTGCTGGCACCAGAATTCAGTAGCTTGTTCCATCATTCTGTCGATGCCATGTGTGACAATGCAGCTATGCTACACTGCAGTACGGTGATCACAATTACACTGACACCAAAAATGTCCAAAATAACATATTAAGAGATATCAGCAGTTATCATCCTCCTCCAAGCGTGTTTAGCCATCTAATGATTTTTCATGGCTACCTATGCAAGCCTTCACTTTTAGTGTTGTAGCATTGAGTGATTGCAGAAGACTAGTGGTTGAAATTTGCAATGACTAGAGTTTGGATAGAAAACATATACATTTAAAATATATAAATATAAACATGATTAATCAATAAAAGAGTAGAATACACAGTTCTTAATAAAACTGAAAGTTGCAATTCTACACTGCAAATAGCATGGGAGTGCTTAGGCTACCAACAGTCACCAATGATCCAGCTGGGTTCCCTAAACCAGGCTTTAATGATGGAGGCAGAAGAAAGGTTCAGATTTGTGATCCCCTGCTATCATAAACAATTCAGCTGTGGCCAAATCCACACGGCTCTGCCAGATGTGTGGAGTTTGGAGACTGTGTGGAAGAAGTACAGTGGGATTTATAATGCCCAGCCATTGCAATTATACTCAGTTCTGTATGCGAGACATCCGTCATGAGCCAAATGAAGTTTCCCAGCAAGGGGAATGTTATTCATGCCTTAGGCTCCTCTAAAAGGAGATTATACCTGTTGTTGGCCAGCTCTAAACCCACAAACACAACAGACACACTTTTGTTTTTCATGTGTTTTCCTAGTTTTATATTACTAGGAATTTGCTAGGGCTTCTGAGGACTGGGCCTGTCAGAAAAGCTTGAGACTTTAGCAGAAAGAAGGCCTTCTGTTGGGCCTCCTATAGACTTCCCTTGACAAACCACACACATATATTTGTAGGACTACTGTAGGAGGCAGCAGCACAACAGGAGATTTACTGCACCTGCCTGCCAGGATAACCTTTGGCACCTGGACTTCCATCAGGCCCTCGCTCCCCCTGTGGAAATAGTGTAGAAATGAGAGGAGACATGAAAAAATAATAAATTTCTCAAAGTAAACGTGGGAGACTGTAGCAGTAGGCTATTTCCACCGTTTAAAAAAGAATGATCATACACAGCTACAAAACAAATACACACCTCTTCGCTACATTTCATGTCTAAATGTTTGTAAAACGTACCTTATAATTTATAAATTCAGCTACTTTAAGGTTTGTGGGGACATGCATTCAGTTTGTTTAAACTCTGCAGAGAAGCATGAAATTAAATGGGATGCTTTGAACCAGCTGCACTTAAGTTTAGGAGTCACCATGTCCAATGCCAAGTGTGCGCTAGAAGTGTATAAATGCCCCTAGGGTTTGGGTGTGGAGCAGCGGAACTTTGTTCTCTGGAGACATGGAGCACCATCCAATCCCTCTGGGAAGATTGGAGCGGCATTGATCCAAAACAAAACCGATCCAACATCACTAATGTTCTCATGGCTGACTGCAATCGAATCCTCAAAATATCATAAATAGCTTGGGCACTTCTCCCATAAACAATGGCTCGTTTTATTCAACTATAATTACGGTCCCATAGGCTTTAAAACCACAGTTGAGTATGGAAATATTAATGCAAGAGAGACTCATATGAACATATTTTATGACGTGTCCTTGGTTTAAGAGTCTTTATTTCTATTATAAAATGCAGGGTCAGTATAACACTTTCTGTATGCCACATGCAATGACTGTAAGGGGAAAGAATTTATATACTGGTACACACTGTACTGGGTAAATGTTCCGAATCATTCTGGAAAAATGTTAAGACAGTTACAGTTACAGCCAGCTGTGAATGAGTAAAACCGGTAGAGACTAATGAGATATTTCAAAATAACAGGAAATTTATAGTCAATGTACTATGAAAAACATGCATCTCCATTTTTGTCATTTTTTTTGTTTACTATCATTGGAGCACAGCAGTGTGAAAGTTTCATAATGAATGGACCAATAGAAATCCTAAAGGACTTGAAGTTTTTCCTTGTCCTGTAAAGTTACAATTTTGAAAATACATGTTTTTCACAATATGCAGAGGTCTAATCTAGCTCAATTGATTTCATGCTGAATTAAGTCAACTCAAGCACGAGCATAAGCACACAAACAACACAAAAAGCTGAGCACTGGTTTAAAAGCTATAAAGCCCTGTAGCACTAGACTGTTGAAGAGTAGAACTACATTCTCTGGAGTGAATGAGGCTCCAATGCCTTCAGGACCAGTTGGAGTGGCATTTGGGATTCCAACATCAGCACCTGACCTAACTAATGCATTTTTAGTTCAATGGCATCAAATTGATTTTTTAATTTATTTGGTCTTTTATACAAAAACTCTGTGGTTATGGGAGGTAATGGACATGTGAGAGTTCTAATGCAGATATAACGTTAATTACACTTATAATGAACTATAACCATCAACCAGCCCCCCACCCCCCTTCCAAAAAAAAAAAAGAGAGAAGGAAAAAAAAAAACTCACAGGTTCTCCAGGATGGCCAGGTGGACCAGGATGACCTTTCTGTCCCTGAACAGAGAAAAAAGAAAACAGGATGAAGAAGGAGAAAGATCATTCCAGCACATTACATTGGATATTAACAATGGGCCCCAGCGGAGAAACCGTGGTAAGACCTAAGGACTGCTTTAGCAACAAAAATTTCTTACACAGGACATGATCTAATACCACACATCATTGCGCACACACACACACACCACAGGCACCTCAGTTTACACAGGGAGTTACCATCGCTTTTTGACCGTTCCTGAATTGTGAGATCTTTTTCCCATCACAGGAGTATCAGTTATCACCACAAATCCCAATAAATGGCTGGAGCCTGTGACTGTTAACGTAGTCCCAGACAATCAACAATCATGCTCCTTTTAACAGAGACTCCTACAGAGCACAGTGTGTGTGGCTTCCATTAGGAACACCAAAACAGAGCTGCACAAGATCCTAGTACATTACAAATGTTTCCAAGCAAAGAAGACAACCGGCAGTGGAAAAGTAATAAGTGGTGGAGTATCTAATAGCCCTCAAAGCACAGAGCAGCAGATTCCTCACTTACAAGCACAGCTATCACCACTTTCCAACCTCAGTGACTGGTGAGTGGGTCCTTAAAGCTTCCAGGAGAGGATGGTGTCTCATGTTATGTCATCCAGTGCCTGAGAACTGAAATCGCTTCTCCATATGTGTCTTGGGGCTTCTGGAGGTCATCTTCTTTAATGGCATTGCTGTGAAATACTGAGGAATGACTGATATTTCAAGTAGGACTTTGTAAGAGTTTTTAAACACAGACATGGGCCATGCAAAGAACTTGGGAAAATGTGACTGCAAACTCCAGAAAGCAGCGAGTTTTCTGTAGAAAACCGTAAATCAAGTGATCAAGCGTGGTTGATGGAACAAGTGAAATCTTAATAAATTACACTATTCCACCTTTGATTACCAGCAACGCAGCAGTATGTGTCTTGGCAGAAAGATTGCCATCTTCCTGCTAAGGGTAATTAAGGGTAGGTTTGTGTGATGACTGAGTGAGTTGTGGGTTTTGGGAAACGTTTCTCTTTTTTCTTGGAGTGCCAAGGAACCTGCCTTTAGTCAGACTGAAGTAAGAAATTCCTTAAGACATTGTTTGGAGCTGTTAGGAGTTAAACAGCAGTTAAAGCTATTACTTCTCTTCTAGGGAGTCTTGATCCTTTTCTGCTCTTTAAACAGCAAGGCGAACTTTTAACATGACTTATTATCTATAGTTTTCCATGCAGTTTCTGACACTGATGTATTGGATGAAGCTACATGAAGTCAGCACATTCCCAGATTAATGATCCTGATGTGCACTCAAGGTCTCACATGAAGAGAACTGACTACACATTTACTGCCAGTTAAAAAAAAAACAACATACAACCAAATCTAGCCAAAAATATAGAGAAAACAAACCTTTCAGAAAGCAGTACATATCAGAATATATTTTTTAAATGATTTATTATTAAATTATTTATTAATTTAAATTATATAAAACTTTAAAAGGAAAGTATGTACATATCATTTTAAATCAGATTACTGTTCTTTTAATGTAATTTTGCATAAAACAAAAATATTAATGACAACAGGAATCTTAAGAACCCTTACTGTGATTCCATGTTTTATGATATTCACAGCTATATTAACATATTACCAACCCCTAACAGTGGCCTCCATATTACCAATCCCATGGCCTTCATAGCCATGTCTCCGTATGATGTTCCAGTGTTCCACCAGTGGTGAGGATTACCATCTGCACACTCTCGCTCCACATAGCTGCTACTATACAACTGCCAGACGCTCCATCAACAGCAGTTTACTGCACACACCGACAGGATGGGAGGCCTGATCTCTTTGCTAAACATTGGGTTTATACAGGTCAGCAAAGGCCACACAATTACAGCAGCCTCTCTTCAAAGTAAATAACAACATAAATAATAGACGGGCACAGATGGAGGGGATGGGGATCAAAGGGAGTGTGCGCACTGTGTTTAATGCAGTTTAAAAGCAAAACACACCAGTCTGTGATCCCTGCACTGGAACTGATTGCAGCCAAGCGCAAGACAAAGAACAATGCCGAGTCCACCTCCTGCAGGATGGAAATATATTATATAAAGCAACCCAGATCCCGCGAGAAAAATTAAATTGAAAAAGGAGGCAGTGCGGTCAAACTGCACAGCCATGGACAAGTGCAGCACAAAGAGCCTGGCTGTTGGAGCCAACTTTGGTCTTGCAGACAATGTAGAAGCAAAAAAACAGCCCCCTAGCGTTCCAGTGTGGAGCAGCTGTGGTCTGAGCAAGCAAATGAAATGTTTAGGGGGGGTTGTTTGTGCATGTGTGTGAATGCAGGGTCAAGCACTTGAACACTCACTCTTGAAATTCCATAGCTCTCATATTAGTTTCTTAGTAATTGCGAAGTTTGCATTTTCAAGTGGAAGTATGATGTAAAATGAAAATTTCCCATTTTTCTCTCTACCCCAAATACACTCAGTGTGTTTGGTGTCTGTTGTTTGCTTCTTCAGTTGAGCACTGAGGACATGCATGTGGTAAAGGAAGTCTACATCCCACTGATTAGCATTGAGCTGACTGCACGTCTAAATCATCAAACCTCAAACCATGTCAAGTTGTTGAATAATCTGAAACAGACTTGTGTGGTTTACGAAATGGTCATACTGCATCTATAAATAGCTATAAAACATGATCTATAGACTACTGTGTCTATATAATATCTATATAAGATTCATGCACAGTAGAATATTATAAAATAACTTTGACCTATTTTGCTAACAGCTAATAACTGCTTCATAAGAAACTGCTATCAGCAAAATGTACACAAATGAAACTACTATTAAATAAAATGTGAACAAGTGAATACGCAACACCATTAGCTCAATGCGGACATGTAAGGGAAATTACAGGGAAATATACATAAATATACAGTAAATCATAGTGCATATTTGGGGCAGGAGCTTGTTTGGTACCAGAAGGTCACTGGTCCGATGACCACAACTGGCAGGAACATCTACATTCCTTGAGAATGGCACCCAACAGTCAAACCTCTGCCCGGGTGCTCAGGCTGACTGCCTAATGCTCTGTGTGTGTGTGTGTGTGTGTGGTTGCTACTATTAATCTCTGTAGTGAGAGTGTGTTCACTGATATGGATGGGTTAAATGCAGAGGTAAAATTTAATTGTATGGATGTAACGTGATCATAAAGTATGTCCTCTTTCCACTTTGTACAATGGCATGCAATGGCAAAATACACTTTAAAGAACTGAGAATTAATGGTACATAATGTGCTTTATTTCATGTCATCTCAGTTCTCTGAAAAGGTCATACTCTTCTATGGCAAAGATTTTCAACACTAGTTCAACTTTATTGTATTCATTATACATGCATAACTTCAAACCACAGTACTATATTTACGCTTGTTTACCACTAAACATCTTACCTTTGGACAGAATTGTAAACCATGATAAAAGCTAAGTAATTATAGTAATATAAATTTTAAATAATCATGTGCCTAGTGTGGGATAATGAAATCCAGCCCACCGTTCAAGCTTTTGGCACTGTGTAATTTCTTATAGGAGCACATGAATTGATGCTCTTAATGACTTGGAAGGCTCTGAAAGCCATTCCTTTGAGTGCAGCTGATGGAGACAAGGTGGCTTAGCAGCTGTGTACTCTTTGCACATACATCAGCACTGATACGAACTGCTAAAACAACCTGTCAATGCTTCAAACAATCTGCTACATAAGAACGACACCTTAAAACTGCATTCCACATGACCTCAGATAAAGCCTGCGCTACAATCTAAACATCTAGATTGTACGAACGTCTAGTTCCTGGGACCCATAGCCCTGTACGCTGCAAAACAGTCAATAAATTGGAAAGACAGAGTGATACTCCTCGTCTACAATCTGTTCTGAGGTGATTTTAGTGTCAAGAGCTTTGTGACAGAAGCTATGAATAATAATAGCCATGAAAAAAAAAAGAAGTGGGCGGTAGAGCACTGAAACTATTATACTTCTGTGGGGTGATAGAACTCCAACCGATACGTTTTGGAGGAATTGGAGTGGTGTTTGAGATTCAGAACTAGTGCCTGACCTTGATTAAGTCCTCAATGTTCCACCATCTTGTGTAAATAATTCCTAGCAGAGTATAAGGTGGGACAAATATAAGATAAACTCACTTCAGATATCCTTGTTTTCAGAAGATATGTTGGGTCTGACATGTAATGATGACTTGTGAACTACCATTAACTTTCTTCCGTTATGATTTTCTTTCTTCCTCTTGCCTCTTCCTCTGCCACAACGAAAGGATGTCTCCTATTCCAAAATAGCAGCTTGTTCTGTTTCCATCGCACTCCTGTGCCAAAGGGGCGGTATCTCCTTCCTCCCAAATGGTCATTCACCTCTGACTTGCTGACTCAGGCCAGGGGCTTTCCACCGAATGTGTTTTTTTTTTCCAGCATTTGCCTCCAGAAACTAAATGCTTGCCCTTTGTTTTTATGTCTAGTCATGCATTGAAAAAGGGATTATATGATTGGACTAAGAAAGGCTGAAGATTGAGGCTAATTATATGATTGGATAAACAGCATGGGAAAGCAACAGGGCTGAGGTTGAGGGCAGGTGACAGGCAGAGTGAAGTTGAAGTGGATTTGTTGCCAGTGGCAGACAGCTGGGTCCCATCTGTTTACAGACACCTATGGAGGTCTCGAGCATGTGCTGTGGACTCTGTTCAGAGATGTTGACATGCCAAAGCTGCACAAGTTAGAAAGTCACAGGAAGGAAGCCAGTATTATATCTAGAAACACACAGGTTCCAAATGTAAACTCTTCTCTGTTTAGAACCCTTGTTAGTACAGTGTCCTTACCCTAGCGGTGAAATGAACTCGACTAATTTAAATATTCAAAAACATTTCAATATTCAAAAATGCAGTAGGTATTATTATCAGACACCTAAGAGGGTTACTTATCAGTCTTCTACAATGCCCACTAGAAACTTCAGCAACCCTTCAGTGGACTGGCCCTCCATCAAGATTTTCCATCTCAAGGACCGTACTCAGTCTCAGGTCCAAGGGCTATTTTTATAAGCTTTCCACAGAGCTTGGTCACTAACCGTCCTTGTAGAAAGTGGGCAGTGTGTCAGCTTGACCTCTGCTCCGGTCTCCTCTGCTTGAACAATTTCAGTCAGTGACAAGGCCCTGACCCACGCTTAATTACAGTGTTTACTGGTTTTCAGCACAGTCTGAGGACAACTGGACCTCCGGCTCACTCCCACCACAGGCCAGAGGATCAGGGGGCTGATTTACCAAAACTCAACTGACCCCTTATCACCACCTACCGCTCTGACTGCTGAATCCAACCAGAGTCAAGGAGCCACAACTGATCCTAGATCAGAAGAGCATTAAAATAGAACAAACCATTTATGTAATCTGCTTTTAATGACTGCTTGTGATTCATCTTTTGGCCTCTCTAAAGAAATATGCCTTTGATATTCTGCATATCTGCCAGTAGCACAAGAACACATTGTGCCTCTAACCCTGAAACTTGAATACTCTTTTAACCATAATTTTCTGTTGCTCATCCTAAGCTTGCCAGTCAGTTTTATTAATTAGCCGGTCAGAAATGATGCAATAAAACTATGAGGATAAAAATAATTAAAAAAATAAAAAATAAAAAAATAAAAACCTTCCAGAATTTCTGGCAGCACTTTACATGAACCCTGCTGCATGACACTGACGTGAATGTGTCATGTTATTATTATGACCCTGTGTGTTTAGTAATTAAACTGATATTCTACCATTTCCAGTTATTGGCCTAATTGTCTTCTTTAATAGAATTACAGCTAAATACTGTATACTGCAAAAATTAACATGTGGATGGAAACGGTAGTTTTAAAGTGTTTTATTGCCCAACAAATTCTGACTTTTTATTTCTATTTTATCACAACTTACGGCATCTGCTAAAACTTGTTTATGGCAGGGTTATGCCAATGTTATGAATCAGGGTTGAAGGAAAGCTTTTTGCAGGGTTATAAAGAGAAATCAGCACTGATTAATGATACATGGCAGAGTCATGTGAAATTTAGAACAAAGTGAAACTAATCCCAATATTCCCTAATACTGCTTTAAGAATGTTACTCTGTATCGCATTTGACACGGTTACAAAACAGCTACGTGTCAAAAGGCCAATTTCATAACTCATAAAGGCTTTCGTTGCTCAAATACGTCGACAAAACCCCACATCACGTATAGAGACCTTGCCCAATTCACACTTCAGTCAGTTCTTTTATGAAAGAAAGTGTGCGGTACTGTACTCTTGGATGTGCTTTAGGAGACAATAGTAGTCTGCGCTTGTCCTATTACACAACACTGTCTCTCATTGCCAGACACCACATCTGCTTCTCTGCTGGGAAAAGTGTGTGAAAGGGACTGAAGGATTTTGCATGGCTAAACACAATCGCTAATGAAGAGCATTCGTTTTCCAGCTAAATGGCACCTAGAAAATATGGCCAAATCCATTTGTGCACCATTCATTATATTATAACGTGCAGTATGTTTTGCTTTTGTCCAATTCTTCTTCTTTTTTTTCCTGTAATAAGGACCTCTCTGGATGCGGACTGTGCATGGAATAACCTTGTGGTTTGCTGCCAACTCTAATTTAGCAGAAGTAGCGTCTCCAACTATTTTTCCACCAGCAAGAGCTTAATATATTTCTTTAACCACAACTCTGTGATTTAGAACACATGGGATTGGGGAGGGTGGCCAGGTAATTCCTTCACTTTACAATGTTTCGGGGAGTCGTTTCACCTCCAAAACTGTGAACTAATCATTTTTTATACTAAAAACCTTCTATAAAGAGAGGGAAGAGTTTGTACAGAAATGAATGTGATGTGCGTCATTATGCTCTGCTCAGCATTACGGCACACAAAAGAATAATTATAAAATGGCACTGGTCAGGCATCAGGCTCCTAAAAAAAAATGCATGTGAAATATTGCTTTGACTATAGAACTGGAAAATTCTTAGAAACAGAAAAGGCCATTTTCTCTGTATGAAAGCAGAGTAAGTCAGAGCTTTCTTAGACTTGACATTAGAGTAGGAGCATCGGGATGGAGGCCAAGCTGAGCCATTTAGCATTCAGGCCAGCTGTCCAAAAAGCTCTGGCAGAACCAATCGCTTCCTCTCAATCTGTTCTGTATGGGCCTGTAAATATGCTCTCTGAAAACATGACTGATCCCTTTTAAATAGACTTCTCTGCTGGCAAGGGCCTTTACTGGTGTATTTGATACCATTGAAAGCTCAGAGTCCTGAATGTTGGTAAATGACATATTGCAGTTTGCACAGATCGAGTAAAATGTTGCAATTTAACAGGCCTTTCGCATGACAAAGCAGTTTAATTCAAGAGCCCACAGCTGTGGACAGACAATGACATCATCAGTCATCAATGCCAAGATGTGCTGAATTAGCTGATTTCGCTTCTCTGCTGGAGAGTAATGATGACCTACTTTTGTCCCATAGAACAGTGCTCTGCAGATTCACCGAGTGAACATGTCTACATTTGCTTGACATGTATATCTTACATCTAACATGTATAAAGAATATTACATCAACACAACTACTGCCAAAATACGTAACCTGAAACACAATACTGCTGATGTAATACATTTTCCTTATGTGGAAATGATGTGAAATAAGTCAGTTTGACGCACTCCTTTTCTTTTTTAGTGGATGACCTCTTTGGCACTATGGCGGAACATCCACTGAAACTAACCACACTATTTCACAGGCCTTTTCCCCCACACTTCTCCTGGACCAGGAGTGAGGGTGATGTCATCAACTGGCCGCCTGGTCAGAGAACATAGTTGAGGATAGCAGTTTGGGCCGGCATGTCTGGAGCCTGTTAGGCTTCACTCCAAACAACTGAGAAGAAACATCCAACGTGAGGAGGACACTCTGCCCCCCACTCTGATCTTTCCCTCAAATAACTCTGTGCCATTGGGATTTCACACTGCACAATTAACCCTTTAAAACTCTCACATGTGGGTCCACCATTCAGTTGCATGCTGTTAGAACTGCAGTGTCAAAACAGGTACCCAATAATGTATAACTGCTCGAGCAGAAGATTTCACTGGGCTACTGGGTATTTTATATAACATGCTCAAGGCTTCCTTTATTGTTGGATGTCTGTTTTGAATGCAAGCTCCTTTAGAGCGCAGAGGAATGATATGGTGCCAAAATAAAATCACATTTTTTTGGCTTTGTTAAATGGTTATTTATTCAAATGAAATGCAACAGCATTAAGAGCTCTAGGTAGGTGTAGACAAAGATGCAAAAATAGGCCAGCCTTATGGGTTAAGAAAACAAGCCTGGAGTTTCAGAGGTTAAAGAGGGGCCTCTCTTTGTGGAAAACCCAAACACCGTTTTGCTAGCAATCACCCACCCACAAGCATAGCGCTCATTTGCTGGCTTAGATTCGCAACACCATACAGAAGGCTTCAAAAGACAACAATCGAGAAACGGCTACAGTGCTGTGTGTGAGGTTACAGGCATGTATTAACTCAGCAGAGCCTGGATTTCAGCCATACATATGACGTTTGCTGTGGAAAGGAGACCACGTTCTGAAATTAATCAATGCTTGGAAAAACACATGGATTTGTTAAAAAGCCGTATGGAAAATGGCCGCATGACTTTATTTTATGTCAAAACAGTGCAGATCTTATGAGATTTCTTACCTTCCGTCCAGCTTGGCCAGTTAGTCCAGGTGGGCCCAGAATCCCAGGATCCCCCTGCAGAAGTGAGAATTAAATATTACAGAACCTTCCTGGTACTTCCAGGTAAAAAAACATTTACACAAATCTTACTTTTATGGCAAAAAAAAATGGCATGTGCAATCTGTGAGCCGTCTCTTATTAAGTGTTAACACAATTAAGTCACAGCTTTACAGTGTATCCTGCTTAAATGGACACAGATTCTGATTCATATGCTGTGCTCATGCAGTTTAACTCAGAAATTAATTTCAGCTGAAGCGAAGAAGGAAAAAGACATGTACACACATCCTTAAATCAGCAGCTACACAGGAATAAAAGAGCTGCTAAATCAAAGGATATGGAGACAGAAGAGGAACTGCATACTTTTGCTCCTTTGGGCGCTCTGCCAGGTGAAAGTCCAGGGTCTCCCTTTCTCCCCTGTGATACACAGAGAGGAAACGAATGATTTTCACACACAGCATCACACTCTGTGAACTCCAGCTACAGAATGAAAGTGGAATTCACATACGTACAGTACTGTGCAGACGTCTTAGGCACCTAAGATAATTCTATATATTTAAACTAATGCCTTCTCAGTGCGAGTGGTGCTTGTATAAAGTTATATATAATCACAGTAAATACAAAAAAAAAAAAAAATAATATTAAACAAATAAGAAATAAGATATTGTTTCACCCTAAAATAGTAGGTGTGAGTGAGTTTGAAGAACAAGGTTTAGTTCAGATTCTCCTCATATATATATATATATATATATATATATATATATATATATATATATATTATTAAAATGTTATTAAAACCCTTTACACTTCCAGGGCCAGGAGAGCACAAATGGCTTTGTTTTCTCAGGGTGAGTGACTTTCCCTCTCCCAAACCAATGGATACAACAACATTCTGAAACTATAATACAATAGAATTCAAATTCTTAAAAAAATAATAATAATAATTAAAAGCAAGTCTGTTAAAACAAGACGGTTATAGTCTAATAGCAGACACATTAAATATTGGAATTGTCTTTACTTGTTGAGGCACTTCTAATTTGAAATGACTCCAGTTATTCAGAGTTTACAGAACATGACACAGTACCATTCAGTGGTACCTACTGCAGTTACAGAGTACTGTAATGTGGCTTGTTAGTACTGAGACTTTCCAGGGCAGTTTACATGGAGGAGGCTAATAAATGCTCTCAGCTCTGAGCAGAGTTATTTACACAAGAGAGTGGCCCATGTACGCCTGCACGAGTGAGTTTACAGTAAAGCTGCTCCAAAGACACTGGGGATCACCAGGCACATTCTTCTGCCTTTTCAGGCAATGGGAGACAGTCCGGATTTGTGGTCGTGCCTCAAAGACTATCGCCATACAAACTGAAAACAGGGATCAGATTTAATCCAGGGACGGTGAGCCCTCACAGTCTTCATGTCTGATTCAGTCATCTCCCTCACAAAGCCAGGGTGCCCTTGTTTTTAATTAAAGAGTCATGCTCACATGCTTCTCCCACCAACAGCAGCCATGTCGTGCTACTTCAGGGATTATTTCTGTTGAATCGGATTAGTTTGCACAGTCAGCAATTAAAAATAAATGGAATGAAATAAATTAAAATAAAGTTCCTCAAGAGCTTCTTGGACTCGATGGAACTAAGACAGGCATTTTCTTAGAATGGAATATATCTAAAGCTCAGTAAAAGGTTAATAATATTATTAAAATTAATATAGGATCCAAACACTTGAAGAGTTTTAATGATACACAGTATGTATCGTGACGTTTAGTTTTAGTAAAATAAAATGCACTACAGCCATATTTTTTTAAAAGCTACTAAAATGATTTTTATATTTTCTATTCACTGGTTGAAATGGAGAAAACCCAAATTATAGACAAAATATAGCCCATATGTCCAAGGGCACAGTGTATAATACCAAAAAGTGGCCTGAGGGGTATAAAGCCCCCCAGGCATGGGACTGCAGAACAGTAGAACTGTGTTCCCTGGACACTTCAGTCCATATCTGGGATGAGCTGGAATGCAGAACAGTGGCATTTGTGATCCAAAACTCCATCCGAAATTAGTGCCTGATCTTCATAATGTTCTCATGGCTGAATGCCATCAAAACCCCACAGAAAAGTTTCAACTTCAAGTTTAAAGCCTTTGCAGAAGAGCAGAGGCTGTTACTGATGCAAATGAGAACAAACGTATTATTTATGTTCTTATTTCTGAAGAAATCTTGGAAGAGCAGGTGTCCAAAAACATTTGGCTAAATAGTGTAAAATCTTATCACTCAACACCACCATCTTATCACAGCAACAATAGACAGAGCCCCTGACAGATATTCTAACACAGAGCTGCAAATGTCACTTTAATATAAAGCTGCAATTATTCAATTTCCTTCTGAGTGACAGAGTGAATGAGGTTAGCAAATTAGCATCAAAATATTTGGACTTCTTTCATTTCAAACTGCAGAAAGATGAGGTCCACAGCCAGTGCCTTTAGCTCTGACTAAAGCATAATATTAAACTTTAGCTAGTTCCCCTGGGTTTCATAATTAAAATGTTTTCAGCATCGCCTTTCTAATTAAAACCAGCATTATTTTTTAAAGCTACACAAACATCTAGTTTAGTAGGTGCCACTCTTGATGTATATGGGTCATAAAATATGTCAGATCAAAGCCCTTGCACCTTTTTAAGAATGGCTTATTAGTGTGTAATAAATGTTATCCCCTAATGATGTCCTCCAGATGAACACTAATAAGCTGTTAAGTGATGAAAGGTTTACCAACATGCCACTTAAACCACTGCTGAGGTTGTTAATACAAGGCTAATTCCTTATCAGAGACACACCAGGAAAATGCTACCTACTAGGTATGAAGAGTTTGGGAAAAATATCTAATTTATTTTCCAGATCATAGTGCAATTCTGATTTAAAGAAGCAACTAATCATTTTTACCACCAAAACATAACTAACAATGTTTATAAAAGCTTTGACAAGTGTCTACAAAGTGCAACTTTGTCTTTGAATAAATCTGTTTATGCTTCGTACACTTCATTCACAAAAATAAATAAATAAATAAATAAATAAACAAACAAAATAAAAATAAAAATAAAAAGATACAGTACAGGAACATTGTCTCTAAAGGTACAAACAGTGTAAATGTACCTTTAAAAGGAACAACAGTGGTTATAAGGTCCAGTTTTGATCCATATAGTTACATTACATTCGCTTCTCCATAAAGAGAGGTGAATATTTGTACTATTTCATCATAGAACTGTGTCAAATGAAATAATGAAAGAATGAAAGTCCTGGACATGGGGCTTATGAATTAAACACAACATTAAAATGTACTAAAACTATTGAATAAGGTACAGTTATGTTCCCTAATTGAAGGTACTGAACATGTACCCAAGAGGGTACCACCAGTCACAGCAAAAGCTACCATCACAGTGAGAGTTTTTCTGACAATGCAAAGTGGGTCCCCTTCACTGTTGAAAAAAAGTTTAGAATTTCTGTTACATCCAGGCCACTAGGTGTCAGAATAATGGCTGTGAAAAAATGAAGAAGAGTATTTGGAGAAAATGATTTTGCTCCTTTAATGTAAAATTATTTTCTTCATAGACTAATGTCTAGGTGTCTTTTTTGTTTTAGGGCTGTGATTGTGATGTCACAGCACATTGCTTCTGATTGGTCCATAGCATCTACTGGCAGTTCACAAGCTGTGAGTTATTGGATTAATGTTCCCAACTTAAAATTTTTTAAGACAATACTGTTGATGATGTCGGCTATAACTAAAAAAAATAAAAATAATGGCACCTCTTATGATTGGAAAATAACACTCTTGCTATGTGTCATCCATCACTTAAAGTCCAGCTTGTAAGGGTCCAGCTGCAATGAAGAGTGGGATGGGAGCCTTTTTCCTAAGAGATGTGACTCATTGTTGAAATGACTCAGAAGGGCATCAAAAGCAATTATCACCCCCCCCCCCCTACAAAATGTACATTAACTTACTTTGGTTCCTGGGTCAAAACCATGCAGCTGCTGACCTTGCAAACTCCAAAAACCTCAAAAGAAGCATTAACTTTGCTTTCCCACACTGCCTCACTATCAAATCACACACGACTGGGAACTACATCTGTGATTTCAGAGATTAGTAATGAGTTCCAGTGTTAGATCTGCATGAATATGGAGCTTTGTCAGTGATAGCAATCCCACTCCACCTCTCAGAAACCTTGTTATTGTCACTGAGAGACACACACATGTTAAATGTGAACATGATGAATATTGTTTCAATCAGGGAATTACAGAGAACCTTTATCTCATGTGAATCAGGCGGTTATTTGTCTTACGCAAGACCTCCTGATAAGACAAATCCAGCACAAACAGTGCTACAGACATTGCTGAATATTAAAAAAATCAACATTCTCTGAATGTTTCCACCCTATTCTAACACAGCAACAGATTTAAGATAAATCTCTTTTTTAACAACCGCTGGCCAGATTCTCAAAAAAAAATTATTCACTTAACTCTTCACTTAAGATGTCCATTAATAATCTTCTGCTATAAAAATTCTTAGGAATTTTCTTTTTGTATATTTTACATTTACCATTCTTCTTACCCAAAGAATAGCTAACATTTTTTAATAGTTAAAATGTACTGTATTGGGCAATGTTTTGAACTTTGTGGCTATCCGTAGTGTGGTTTAGAGACACTGAAAGATGATGGGTAATGTAGTCTGGGGTCTCTTGAAGGAACTGGTTGAAGGAGAGCTGGTGTACGTTTTGTTTCCTACTGCAGTAAACAGATTATTCATTCTTCCGTCTCTGTGTGAGTTCATTTTTGTTGTGGATATAACACAAAACAAAATATACCACGATTCTCAGTTTATCAGCCTACTGTTAATGTATTTTCCAACGAGGATAGTACTCCATCCCAGTATCCTGCACTACTGTTTTTGTTTTTTTTTGCTTGCTATAATTGTTTGAATGTTGGTCGCGTAACCCTGCCTGAGCAGATTAGATTGAAGTTTAAAAAAATTAAATAAATAAATATTAATTGAAATTCAGTGTGTATGAGTGTCAATAGTGGTTAGAGACTAATAAATAATGATACAGACACATTAGAAAACACTGTTCTAAGGACAACACCGTATTTAAGGAACCGTATTAAAAGAACATTCTTATGAATTTAGGGTTTGTCCAAGGATCCTTTCTGTCTTTTTATTCTCAGGAAAGTGGCTCCAGGTTGAGCTGAGATAGTTTGGTTGAGATAGTTTTAGATCTTTCTTAATGAGCAATGTCTACTTGACACTTGTTTATAAATTGAAGGTGACATGCAGCAGCACAGACCTTGGATCCGGGAGGTCCTGGACGTCCGGGGTTTCCATGTGGACCTGGAGGACCCTGCAACACAAGCACACGGTCACATTTTATTTGTCTGCTGTCTCTTTCATACTTACAATACAATCACTTTATGGCACTTAGGTCTGGGTCTTGGGCCTTGACCTGTGTTATTGTTTTTTCCCTTCAGAAAAGCTGCGGGAGTAAAGCAAAGGAGGGGCGGGATGTAGCGAGTGTAAACAGTGTCTGGCAGTGTTAAATAGTGGGACAGTTTGTTTAGCTGAGACAAGTCCTTAAGTCTGTATGAATCTGTCAAGCACTACAGTGTGTTGACTGTAAATGCCACTGCTTTTTGTGTCTTGTAATGCCCTCATTATTTGCACATTACAAAGTGAAGAGTTAAACATTCTGGTTTATGGCTCCCTTCGAACATGGTTTTATAGATCGTACAGAACTAGCAGTTACACTTTTAAAGGAGAAACACAGTGTTATATCCAGCATTGTATCACATCGTGATGTGCCTTGTTTAAGGGTGAATCAACAGAACACAGTGGAAAGTCAGAAATATTAGAACCTGTAGGGCTCTTACATTTAATCTTGTTTCTTTTCTGCAGCTTTAATCTATAATCTAGTGGTTTAAGATGTGAATCATTCCATCAGCACACCACTTCCAAAGCTCAAAGCACAGCTAGCAGCATTCTTTATATTATTGTTATCACTGCAGCATTAGCAGGGGTTTTTAAGATGCAAAGAACCACAAGAAAACCATCAGGAGGAACAAAAATGCTTTCATGTTTAAATAGATACATCCACAACAGTGAAATGGCAGTTTGTTACAAAACACAATTTGTGAATTTTAAACCCCAGCAACCACTTGAAACTATGGGTTAGCAGGAACCCCCCCACCCCACCCCACCCCAACATTAAGTATCTGAAGACATTTTCATAATACAGGATAAATCGTTTGACCCCACACAACCCCACCATCACTCAGCAAGATGCCAGCCAGGCTATTCGGAGTTTCCATCAGGCAAATCTTTTACCTGATACATGAATCTGGGTACTTTTTAAAACATTACAGAGCTCTGATTAGCCAGAATAACTTGTCAGCCATGTTGAAATGCAGACATCGAGCACAAACTAGCCATTTGTAAAATCTCTAAGCTACAGTCGAGATCACAATTGTTATTATTTGACTCACAAGTCAGTCACGAGTAGTGTAAAGTAAAAATATTATACAGTGGAAAAGCACCACAACATGACAGAACTGAAGAGTTAGCTGGCTTTACACATCTCAGATAAGTAATGTGTCAAGTTTTCACCACCTAGCTTGTTATCACTGAGATTTAGGAAAGGCATAGCTAACAGGAGGAACTGTCAATACCTTTTATTTAAATACCTTATATATAAATAAATACATAAATAAATCTCCCTACTAATGTAGACCTATTGTAGGGCTCTTTATAGTCGTCATATACTTCTGTTAATTGTTGTAAACTGCTTCAAGAAGTGATGTATTTCAGGAACCCACTGCTCCAGAAGCTGGGCATTTACCTTACAAGTGAGTAGTTGTGCTTTAAAGAGGGCTTTTCAAAATTCCCTTGTCTGTCTGCATTATGTCAGAGCTCACGTTGTTCTCAGCTCAAGCTCCAGGGGAGGTCAGGCCTGACCTGTGCTTTGTGCCTCTGTGTGTGTGCACACAAAACCTTTTTTCTGTGGACCATATGGAAAATTACTCTGTTTAAGTTATGGCATATGGATGTGATTTTCTTCATCCTGTCACTTCACCCACACACATGAGGCCCATGTGGAGGGAGGGAGACGAAGGGAGGGACATAGGGAAAGACCAAAAAAAGCTTAAAGACCAGCTGATGGTCAGCTGACCTACGCACACACAGTCCAGATGTCACAGGTAAAAGAGGAGTGAGAAACAATAATGAGAGAAAATGAGAGCAGCAAAAACCAGCACTTACAGTTCAACTCGACAAGGCAGCTCAGAATTGAGGCCAAGACAAAAATGCTATAAGTGCTAGAGTGATTTTACTGCCAATAGAACTCAACAGAAAGCAGAGATTAGCATCAACACAAGGAGCCGCACAGACAGAAACCAGACACCACAGACCATGTCTGCATGATACGTTGTTGGGCGATCGGTATTATGATATTGGTCTTTTCAGTACTGATCATGTGGAAGGCTTTATTATGCACATTTAACCTGTTCTTTTAATTTCACACTTTGTTGGTGTTCATTTTGTTAAGTTGTAGATTAAATACTCATGTAATCCAACATAATTCACCTATTTAAGTTAGAACAATAATGAGCCACAGCTCAGTTCAACACAAGAGCCCAGGAGTAAGAAGCGGGGAGAAGAAGCTCTGTTTTCACTGTAATTACTCAGTACTATTTCTCTGCACTCATGTTTGTTTTCCTCCATTTGACCTTATCTTTGTACTCTCACAAACATGATTGGAGAAACTCAGACAAGGAGGCGGGACAATTCTGAAGTGCTGCCTGCTACCATCATAAGATGCAGCACAAAATCAGAAAAACTCGTTTTATCCTGTTTTCAGACTTCAGATCACAACAAATGACTGGATTATGATATTTCACTATTTATGGGTTGGTAGGAGCTTAGATTAATGCACTAATACACTGAACAAGCTATTTTTCATAATGTCCTTTTTAAAAGGATCGCTAGGTAACATTAGTTTTTTTTTTGCTTTTGGGCTCCCTCTACAGCTGCAGAGTGTATTTCACTTTTACAGCACTGTCATGAAACCAAGAGGGAGGGTGGTCCCCTACCCTGCACTACAACGTGATGCATTCCAGTGGCTAGGTACACACACTCACACCTATGGACACTTTTGTAAACGTGTGTTTTTTGGACCGTGGGAGGGAACCAGAGCACCCGGAGGAAACCCACACGGCCCGGGGACGTCCCCGGAGCTGTGTGACTCCGACATTACTTGTTGCGCCAATGTGCCGCCCAATTTAAATCCAATAATAATAATAAAAAAAAAAACAACACCAAAAAAAAACAAAAAACACTGGAATTCACTGTAAAATCTTACAAAAACTGCATAAGAATTTACAGCATTAATCCAAAACGAAAGCTTTATGAATGAGCTGATTTTTATTGATATGATGAATTTTGCTTCATAACAGCAGGGGCATAAACTAAACGATTACAAAATTGAAATGATTTTGACATCAAAGTAGGGCTGTGCAATTAATCAAAAATGAATCAGAATCGACATTCAGAACTTCTAATCGACATAGTCTTGTCTATATTGATTATTTTTATTCTGTTATGTCCCGACTGTGTGTTCATGTACTGTCCCTTTAGAACCATGCTACCAAGCAGTAGTCACGTGATTCTGCCCCCTATCTGCCACATGGAAGCAACCTAAACACAGAGGTTCGTACCCGTAGCGGTTTGAGCCGCTCGTACCAAAGAAAAACACAGCATCTGTGGTTTGGACGTGTTGTGTTTTAACTATCATTAATACGACACTGAACAAAAAGAAGTCACATGTAAACACCGAGGAAAAAAAAATGACCAAAATACAATCACATGGCAAATAGTGCTCAAAAAAACAAGAGGAACAATCTCCAAGCAACATTAGAAAAAAATATCCCATATATTTACAGCACAAGCCTCGTCACTGAACTATGAGTCAAGAACACAAAAACATAATTATCGTTCATTAATCGTTATCTTGGTAACATGTACAATAAATCGTGATACTGATTTGCGCTCATATCGCCCAGCACTACTTCAAGGTAAACCAAGGTAAAAACAATTTTCTGATTGATTTCAAGTTGACTTCCAGTGATATCACAAATGTAATCTGAAGCAGTCCCTGTACTGTGTCCATATGGTGCAGCTCTAATGCAGGCTATTTCTAATCCCCTTTGTCATGGCTGCAGTACATTATGATCCTGAGCCATTCGTGAGTGGGACTCTTTTCCACAGACCTGCTGCTGACTCTGCACATACTGGCCTGCATATGGAGACACTTACCAGAAGCTCATCTACAGATTTCCTCCTCCTTATTCAACAATTTAGTGCGTTACTGTGCATACTGCAATTTGCTTGGGTGCTGCACATATGGCAGAGTTTAGCTGCCAGACACAGCCATAGAGAAATATCTAGGGGAAACTTGTTAAGTTAAACGTCAGAGCGTCACAGCGGCAGAGAAAAATATAACGGGTGACCGAGTGGAGACGCTTTCTTTATTATTCGTCCCAGGACAAAGGGTTTTTTAGGCTTGACTTAAATTTGATTTTTTGGTTTTATGAGTGATTTTTTTTTAAAATCTCTCTCTCTCTGGGTCTGAGTGAGTGAATGAGCCCTTTAAGAATCATGGATGATGCTGTATATAAATGTATATATACACGTCTTATGTATCCTTTGGTATAATGCATTTCTGTATTCCACAAACATACACTGATTTATACTTTAAATGTATTAAAGACACACTACAATAACCCATCTAAAGGTTTTTCTCTCAGCTGTCTCAAGGTCTAAGCAACAAAGCAAAGCACTGTGACACCATCTGTGACACCCACTCGTGTTAACGCTTGTAAGGAGGTGCGAATACCACTTTGGCTCCAGTTTCATAACCATAAAGACTTCAGAGTAACACTGCAGTAACAAATCTCTGAAACTAGAACTTGATACAACCGTCTTGACTTCTATGTGCGCCTCGGCAGTATTAAATATCCATCCATTTTCCCTAAAATGTAAAGGGCAGCTGCCATTTTCAGACACTAAAAAGAAATCATACTTTTAGAATTTATGTACCCACGTGAATCAAGAGCATCTAGTTTAATCCTTTCATTATAAACTCGGGTTTTGGGATTAAGTTATCTGAACAGCTGATAAATCCTGCTTTGTGAATTAACCTCCATGCCTGTGCTGGTGTGGGCTGATGTCTGGGGCAGGTGGGTGGCAGGCGTCTAGTTCCACCTCATATATTTTGTGTAGTTAGTTGGAGTAGTCAGATGCTCCGCCTTAATTTATAGGAGCGCCATGCTGCTTTTTTGAAGACTAAAACCCCTGCTGGTAACAGCTAAAGGAGGTCTGCCTGTCTGGACTCTTTAATTTCAGTATAAAAATCTATCTAGCTGAAGCTATGAGGCTAATGCAGCTATGTCGGAAGTGTACACCACACCAATTAGTGCAAACCAAGTGCTTAAATCATCACGTCATCAACTATGTACAACTGGTCACGAATCCTAAACAGTTGTGTTTATGTGGTTTCTAACGCTGTCACAGTGTTACACACAAAAGAGGACAAAAGGATATGAGACATTTAAAACAAAAATAGCAATAAGAGGTGAGTGAAATTGCAAAAATATAAATATTAATTAAATTAAAAAAAAACAAAAAACTCAACGTTTAACTTTGCTGAAGTTTGATAAACTGGAACAGACTAGAGGAACCACTGAAGACTCATTGAAACAATACAAAACTAGGAATTACATGATTATTTTAATTTGTAAGTTGTAAACACTGTTTATTTAAGGATGTTCAACACTGACTGTATACTTATAGCAATAAAATATAAGCCATGTTGAGTCAGAAAGCTGTTTTTGTTTAGTTGAATATAGCCTTGTAGACTCATTTTTCCAACTTTAACTTTAAGGTGAACACACTGCCAAAACTTTCCCAAAAAACTAAATGCTGTTGCTGAAGCAATGGTGGACTGATCTTATAAGAATCAACTGTGGGCCAAATATTATCATACTGCCCTAGTAGTAACATTCTTAAATTACATTTTTGTAATTCTGGGTTTGAGAAACGAGGAGTGGTTTATTTAACAAAAAACGAAACAAGAATGTGTAATTTAAATAACATTTAAACATTCACTTATCAATATGAGAACTACTAGGGCCATTAGTACAAATCCCCACAAACCAGACCAAAGAGTGAAGTTCATATACAAGAGGGTCACCTGGAACATCGACATCACAAGGCAAAACCGAACTGACTCAATAAACACAGTGTTAAACAGAGTGTTTTTTGGGTCAGTACATATAACGCAAGTAAATTGCATAATAAAAGTTAGCCACCCGAGCCATTGGGTAATTTTCTGTAAAACTAATCAATTTTATTTTATTTTAACTTCAGGAAAGCCTTTCTAAAAGTTGTGCACATTTTTTAAAATAATTAACTATTATTTTACATTAAATAATAATTAACATTCATGAATAGTAAAATATTCATGAATGTTACCCACTTTTATTGTGGTGGTGCTATGTGTGGAAGGAGATGAGGAGTGAGCTCCCAGAATGCTCAGGAGCCATGTTTTTTAATAAATTCCACACAAACCTTTTCAGTGTATAATATATCAAAAACCACAATGCATCTTAACTAGTAAATTGCCTTAGGTTTCGCAATACTGTTTCTGTAAAAATTAAATTTTCCACTCTGTTCCTTTTCTGGACCAAACATCTTTCCACACTTTTTGTAACGGCCAATGGTCCATTTCTGTGGAAGCATCAGTCTTCTGACTGACGGATGACTTCCAACATCACTAAAGAAGGAAAAATAAGGCCAGATTTTTACAGGAGAGCAGTGCCTTTTACAGGGTTGACATGAGGATCACTCTGCTTTACAAGCTACTAAAGAACAGATAAAGCACACAACCCAAAAACACAAATCACGATTTTCACTTTAGGAAATTATTCCACATTAGGAAGCAGTTTGGTTTATAGTTGTCTTTGACTGGTATATGCTGGTATTTGTGCTGGTTGGATGTAATAGAAAAGACTCTATAAACATTAACAATATATCTAACATATGGAGTCTTGGCAGAGAGGATGATGTAGAATGATGGCGAAAGGAAACGTTTTTTCTTTCCTCAACTCCAAGCAATACTGTTGACTGGCCAAAATGACAAAGCACAAAGCCTTAGCTCCAAATGGTTGAGGGCTGATTATTCAAAGTGCTCGAGTCTGAGGTTGTAAGTGCAGTCAGAAGAAGACAGAGTGCCTGACCGCAATCATGCCTTCCCTTTGCATTTCTCTTAAAACTCTGTTCTGCTCATAAACCTACGGTCCAAGTGGAAAAAACAAAAAAACAAAAAAACAGTCTGACCATAAAAGTGAAATGTAGTAAATGGCAAACGTTATGCTGACACAGTGAAGGACGAGATCACCTTGTAGGAGGAAGCAAACGCTGCCAAATTTATGAAAAAAATCACGGAGCTAAAAATTCTCCTTGTGACTAATGTATTTACGAGTCAGCTTTGTTTTTAAAGATGTCTCATGTGCACGCGTCCATGTGATCTAAGCGTGGTGGGTCAAGTCCCCTGTGCCGCATTGGCCTAGCCGTCTGACCCCAAAATGTCCCATTAGGAATGATCTGCAGGCACTCAGTAATACATCTCCAGAAACTCAAAAATTAGGAAATAGTCACAAATGGGAAAGTGCCACAAGCACTTAGTTCACATTAGGGATATTCTAAATATTTGTAAACAACTCAGTGGAGTGTCTGACTTCAAAAATAACGTGAGGTTATATGAGTCTAAACAGTTTACAGGCTTTTTTTTTTTTTGACTCCCTACAGTCATCCCTTTCCCATTTGCACTGGTCTAATGACCTGATGCCTCCACCAGAAGCCTCAGGTTAAATGGTCAAACCAAACACCAACACTGGTCTCAAATCACCACAAACCTCTCCCTTTGCCCTTAAGAACCTTCACCCTGCTATGGTACCAAGGCCAAAGGTCAATTGTCCAGAGAGGTGTCAGGTCCTGAGGGGGCAATTTTCCTCCCACATCTGTCAAAAGTGAAATTATCCGACTGTGTCATTAGCACAGCACAAGCAACTTTTACTGCTTTCAGCATTTGTGGAATCTTTTCCTCTCTGCTCCAAATGTGGCACACAGACTAGCTCCAAACAACAGGCCTGATTCATTAGTTATTTTCGTGATGAAGAGCCTACAAAACAAAATGTGAACTACATTCAGAATGGCTTTAACACTAGTGTGAACTCTCGAAGGGGGATTGCTGCATTCAAACTACTGGTGTTTTTAATTAAAGCCCCCTAAATCAGATGGGTGCCGCCATGTGCATTAGAGCCATATGAGAGTTTTATTACTCAACATACAGAAAAGATAACAGATAAATTAAATAATATTTTACCTGTAAAATAAAAATTTGATGGTATAACCGTTGTAAATACCATTGTATTTAAAAAAGTGAATGTTATCTCAAAATGAGGGCTGTATTTAAGATGTGTGTGTGGTGTATGTCAAATTTCTATGTCCTTAAGTACAAGGACAGAGAGCTTATTTATATGCATTTAAGAGAGCCACAGGGAGGGGGCGCTCTGGGAGCGCACCGAGTGGTGATGTCACACTGAAAACGAGCAGGTAAAAAATTCACAAGCCCAGTAGACCACTGCAGTTGTGAGTTTAGTGCTGATTTTGGGTTAAAAGAGAGGAATGAAGCTGAAAACTCAGAAAACAAATACTCAGAAGACACTTCACTCGACTTTGTGCTCACAGGTATGAGGCTTTATCTTCTAAATATGTATGATTTGAGCCTCAGTTCGCTGAAAAATCATCTGCTGAGCTGGCCAGCTTTCTGTTCCTCTAGCACCATTCGCTGAAATTTGTCAGACTGTGCTGAGCTGAACTGCACAGTGCCGAAAACCCTTCACTCAACCCGAAATCACAGATATGAGGCTCCTAAGCTACAACAATCACAACAGAACCCAAACTCAGATATCATGCTTTGTGTAAGAAAAAGGAATAAACAAATGTGCCCATATTAACCACCCACAGGCTTACGGTCCTGGAGGCCCAAAGCCCCCTTGAGCAGGTTCTCTGAGCAGCTAAAGAGCAGACGAACGCCACCAAGGCTGTAAATGCCTTTAATAAGACTGTCACAAAGGCCTCTTTCTTTACTTCTACAGATTGGGTTCCCACAGTGCAGCCCTCAGAGGCCCTGCTAAAGGGCAGCCTGCAACAGGTATCTCTCTCACATATACACACACACACACAGTTACAATGTCCAGACTTATACACAGGAAAGCCTCTTTGAACTTTGGAGAAATGAATACGGTTTTGTACTCTTTCCCGTTCAGCCATTATATCCCTAGACACTGCAAGACTCAAAAAATCTTTGTCCAAACAACTAATGAACACAATGTTTTCCAAACATAAGAAAAATCATAATTGACAAATGATGAATGGTAAAATCAACTTGTATGATCTACTGTCCCCTGAGAAACTGCACAAAGGGGTTTTTGAACAATGCCATCGCAGAACTAATTTTGGTTCCATAAAGAAGCATTTTTGTAAAAACATTTAAATGATGGATTTTTTGACCTTTAAAAGGTAATTCACACTCACAAATATGGAAATAAAAGTGGTTCTTCTCTGGCATCACTTAAAACCCTTTGTAGCTTAAAACCGTTTGTAGAGTGTTGTTGCTGTAATAACTAAAAACCTCATATCTAAAAAACATTAATGTAACAAGGGCAAAACACAGTTAACTTTATTGTACAGTGTACAGCCAGAGACCTCCTTATAATTGTGATTTCCAGGCAAAACAGCCAAATTATTTTTATTAGTAAAGCTTCATTCTTTTTGCGCAACCCACATTTTTGGGCACATCCAAAGCTAAGCCTTAGAGGGCGTTTACATTTTCTGCTTCTCTATTTAATCTTGTACTTGTAATCTAAGTAATCCCAAACACATTCAGTAAGTCTGGGCTCTGGTCTCTATTGCCACTGACCTATTTAAAAAAAAAACAAACAAAAAAAAAAAACACATGCATCTCCAAAATAGTAACTTCACAGAAGGAAAACCCTCCTTAACCTTCAGTGGAAGTCAATTGGAAAAAACAAATATATTCTGAAATATACGTCTTGGTCCATTCATCATTACTTTTTCAAATAATGTAAAGGAAAGCTGTGAAATCTAAAAATCCACAAAATAGAGATGGACATGTTTTTCTTTGGTCAGTGACAATGTTTACATTTATTTTTTATCTGCCTTCAGTATGAAAGATATTATTTTTATACAATCCCTGTAGAAAATTTTCTGGAAAAAAACAAGAATAAACTGTACTTTAATGCTGTTTTGTTTAAAAATAAAATAAACCAATGGTGGTCTCTGACTTCTGCACATCTCTACTGACCTATTTCTCATGAACTCTCCATACCATTTCCACAACTGACATTTGTTATACAGCGTTAAAGACAAAACAGAAACAGAGCTGAGATGTTTTGGTATGCTATGATAGAAGCAATATGCTGATATCAGGATGAGAACACTTAAGTGCAGACGCTTTCTTATCCCACAGTCTATGTTGATTCTCAGGCAGCACAAGTGGAGATACATTTTGATTTGCCAAAGCTTTGCTTTCTGAGGGCCAGCATTCAGTATTAACTGGCATTCCATGACCCTATTAGTCAAAGCGAAGTGGCCTTGAGGAAACAGAAATGTTGAGGCATAAACAAGATAAAGCCCTTATAAAAAGATTCTGGAAGAATCTGTAGTGATGTGTGTCAAGCCTAATGCATTAGAAGTAAGGAGTAATTCATAGTATCTCAATATCAGGAATTATTTATTGATCTTCGGTAACAGGCTCTGTATCTCCTTAAAGGAAACTCCAAGGCAATAAAACAAGGTCACTTCTACTCAGGCAGAAAATAAAAGCTTAAGTCAGGCAGAATATCACGTCTGCTTTTCTGCTGCACATGAAATATTCTTCTTTCACTCTATGACTTCAACAGTGTTCTCAGGAAGCCTGAGTCAGTCTTCCTGGAAAATGAAGAAAACAGAGGTGGCTCCTTGAGCCCGAGTAATGGTACAGACCTTTGAGAGTCACTAAGCGAGGTGAGTTAGTGTTGATTTTAGCTTCCCCGGTGCGAGGAGACACTTACATGATTTTACAATGCCAGCTTCATCACCTTTTTTAATCTGCCCTGGCAACTGAACTCTAATAATCAGAACTCCCTGAGAAATACTAGGTTGACAGAATCGTTTACTTAATCGGAGTAATTAGATGGAGCAAGTTGATGGAACACTGAGAAAATGTTCCCTGGGGCAGGGCAAGGGGAACACACATCAGCAGGAGTTCTTTAAGGCTTACCCGAGGTCCTCTTTTGCCTGCTAATCCTGGCTTGCCGGGGGGCCCTGGAGATCCCTGAAAGAGAGAAAGAGAAGGTGTATTGTGATGAGGAGCAAGATCATTTAGTGTTGTATGTCTACCTGCTGACATTCAATGAAGCCTCCAACATGGCAGTAATCCCTGTACTAGGATAAAGGCAGTGGACTACGGCCAGTGAGCAACTGCTTCCAAAGTCAATGCTATCCGCACTCTTAAAAAGCAAGCTGCCAAAATGGGGGCTTTGGAACAATTACTTTTCTGGATAAGAGCATCTTATAAATGTAAACGTAAATAGAAATGTGGAAAAACACATGTGTCTTTTTAAATGGGTAGATGTTTAAAATACGGTTGGTGGAAAAGTGCAAGATTTTTCTGTTTTAAAGGAACCTCCAGTCAATATAATGTTTGAACACAAATTACAGGTATGTCCAAGCCAAGAACAATTGAGCATTCATAACTGTTTAAGAACGTTCTTCATGCTTCAACAGTTAGTACAA
>NC_089820.1:19475080-19545080 GCF_029633855.1 Hoplias malabaricus
CATCTCTCTGAACTGGATGTAAATAATCAGTGTAATGTTCCCTCACAATCAATCACTCACATTTCCCCTTTCCTCCCCTCATCCTTTCCACTCCCTATGTGCAATATTTTACTTCTAAGAGTCATGCGGCTGAGAGGAAGAGCAGCCGTGTGTGCGCAGGGCTTTAACACAGCGGAAAAAAACTTCAGAACTAAGTAGGCTACGATCACACTGCAGCTGACAATGGCCCCAATTTGATTGTTTTCTTTATATATCAGTTATACTGTGTAGTATTTGGATTCCTGCTTATTAAGTGGGTTTAGAATTAGTGTATGTTTATAGTAGCCATTACTACTCTTCTATGAAGGCTCTCTGTGCACAGAGCTTCTGTCTGTTTTAATCAAGACATCACGAGAGCCAAAGATAAACTGAGAGTCATGACATGAGTTTCCTTGTGATTTTTTTTTTTTTTTCAAATGAGAATTCAGACAGGGCGGCACGGTGGTGCAGCAGGTAGTGTCGCAGTCACACAGCTCCAGGGGTCTGAAGGTTGTGGGTTCGATTCCCGCTCCGGGTGACTGTCTGTGAGGAGTGTGGTGTGTTCTCCCCGTGTCCGCGTGGGTTTCCTCCGGGTGCTCCGGTTTCCTCCCACAGTCCAAAAACACACGTTGCAGGTGGATTGGCGACTCGAAAGTGTCCGTAGGTGTGAGTGAATGTGTGTGTGTCTGTGTTGCCCTGTGAAGGACTGGCGCCCCCTCCAGGGTGTACTCCTGCCTTGCGCCCGATGATTCCAGGAAGGCTCTGGACCCCCCGCGACCCTAAATTGGATAAGCGGTTACAGATAATGGATGGATGGATGGAATTCAGACAACGGGTCATTTCCTGTTTCCTGTTTACCGATTACAAATTGAAAAAGACTCATCTTTTGCCCAGACTTTCACCCAGAACACCATTGAGGACAAAATAACCCACACAAATGACCCTGGTCAATGCAATAACACTTTATTTGAGGCTCTGTGCTCTTTCTGGAGCTTCTTCAGCTTGACACGACCTCAGACTGCATCACAATTCATGCCGAAATATATCTTATTTGGGTATTTCAGGATCTAGAAGAAATTTATGCTGGCGGAAATGCACAGAATGATTCCAAATTATGGGAACTGAACTGAAGTTTCATGTTATATGAAAGGGCTAATAGTGACATGTATTTTAGAGTGAATGTGCTCATACTCACAGCTAAAGGATCAGGGTATCTAACAATAAATCTGTCACTCTGATTCTTTTATATCATCACAGAAAAGATGTAACTAGCAAAATAAAAGATCCACATTCAGATATTATAACCAGCATGGACACACATCTGGGGGTGGATTTTAATGAGCAAAAACGACAATCAGCCTTATATCCAAGCTATAATTCCGTCTCATGAGTCTCAGTTACATTGTAGGACTTGTCTGGCACGTCAAGTGGCATCTAAATACTGCCTTAAAGGCAAGAGCACACATAGCCAGCTGGAGCTGGAGCCACCGATAGTGGTTCCAATAAGTTCCACCAATGTTCGGCTTTGAAGCTGACAAGAAGACACACATATTACAGTCAATTTCTTCGCCTTTAAATCTGTAGAACTGTATCATTAGCAGCGTCCACTTAAAATAATGAGAAAAGCACTTTATCAATTTCAACTGAAGTCGATTTTCATTACGGGAGTAAAATAGTATCCCCTCTTTACAGTAATGTGCTCTCAATTATTTTAATCCTCTATCTTTCATCATTTGCAATGCTTTTTAGTGGCGTTTTCACAGTGCCCCAATGCGCTCTCCATTTGCAAACCGGGGGTGGGGTGTGGTGGGTGATACGACTTGGAAGATACCATCTGCCCATGGGGAGGGGGGGTAGACTAGTCATTTCACACCCTGTCCTCATGCTTTAGCTCTAATGACAGAATAAAGTGATGGGCCATGCACTATTACTCCCTTTCAAGTGAACCGGCAAAAAGGAAGAAAAGAGAGGGAAAAAAAGGCTGTTCACTTGTGTCCGGCACTTTCTCCTCATTCCTGCTGATAACGTGCCTCTGAAGGGTCTTCAGCCTCATCTTCACTCATTATGCATAAGAATCCGAAAGGGATTCTTCTCAAGATACTTAAAAGTTTAGAGGCAGGAAAAAATGTCCAGCAAACAAAATCGGCTTTTCCCCGTCCCAACCCCAGAGAAGTGATGAATCATCATTTAGGGGATCCAACGGGAGCTTTATTTAATCTGCTTTATATCTCTGACATAGTTAAAGTGCCCCAAAATCAGGCCATCATAGGAGAGGATTGGATTGGTACCTTGGGAATTGAAGCGAGTGGCTGTGGAACAACACGTCCTTCCCTTGAAAGTTCATATCGATTGTTTTTATGATGCATTATATATGGACTCATTTGATGAGCTGGAAAATTTGGGGCTGGGAAGCCTATTTCTTGGGTCTAAATAGGCTATAGAATCTTTCTGTCCTCGCTCGGATGTGAACATTGGTCCCGTGTGTTGTGCCCACATTTCAAGCCGCAGTTCTGCCCAGTCCTCTATTCTTTTGTGTGCGATTAACAGAAAACAAATATTAATATGCATCATTCAGAGCCCTGTTATGACTAAGACATCTCATTAGTATGCGCCGCAGCCGTCTTTAATGAAGGTATCTGAAGGATCTTAATATCTTGGGATTCAGATTTTTTTTCTTTCTTAAAAGCCATTATTCAACATTGTCTAATGAATGTATTGTACTCTTTTTTTGTTGTTATTATTATTTTTAGGCATTTCCTCGTGCTAATTGGCTGCTTTCATTTCTATTCTTCGGTTTCTTTCTTTTTCTCCCTCCAAAATAGGGCAATGTAATTACTTTGGTTTTGCTGCATAACCCATGAAGATTTATTTATTTATTTATTCATGTATTATTTCTTTATTTATCTATCTATTTTCACAACTTTTCATGCTTTGCAAAAGGCTTCAACCTAATCAAGAGGAAGGCAATATTGATGGGACTTGATATGACTGAATTCATTTTTGAACATTCCTCTGAACACATGGTCCGTGGAGTTGCTTTGATGCCATTATATAATTATTCATAACTGTCTGAAATAAATCCTGTATCTCCATTTTTGCTCCAAAGTACAAAGTGTGACTTTAGGGATAGCACCAACTGTAGGGAAAATGAAGTGGTCTTAATATTATGGCTGATGAATGTATGATTGAACACAATAATCATTAATGTATTTACTATGAAATGCATTGGAAATCACATGAATTTGACATGAGTTAATGTCGTGTTTAAATTAACATCCACTATGACCAACTGACTCACATTTAATACTGTAAATACGGTTCAAATAAACAAGTTGCATTTGCAGCATTGCATCCATAAACACATTTCTCAATGATAAACAGCTGTTCCTCACTTACTGCATAGTCCCAGACTGTAAACTTCAACACCCCTAATCCCTAAGGGTGACTATATAGGGCTCTGGCACATCCTTGCTAATGAACTGTTGTTGTGGTCTAGTAATATGTTACATTAGTGATGAACAAAGGAAGCTACAAATGTACTCATCAACTACACTGTAGCTCTCTGGACATTCAGTGAATCTTCTGCTGAGAATATACTCATTCATGTTCACGCCAAGCATTGCAATCAGCAATATGTGTTTATCCCCTGTACTGAATCTGCTCTGACAAATGAATATAAACAGTGAGGGTGAGGGCTTTTGATCAAGGGGCAGTAATCAAGTCAGGGTTTGTTATATAAGTTCTACCAAGTAACCAAAGTGACTTCTTTCATTGTTGAGGCCTTCAGGAGCCGAACTGAAGGCTTAATATGTCAGGTTAATCACCAGAGTAATTAGGGAGTGGATGTAGAATCAACCAGTACGGTTTTCATACCAAAGATTGAGGAAATAAGAGGGTTCAGGCCATTTAGAAGTCCCAGATACATTCCTGAATATACTAAATGGATCAATCTGACTATGACTAATTATTATAAATGAAAAATAGGAGGAGTGAAGAAACAGTGCTGTCACATCTGTCAACATTCATAGCTAATGTGACTTGAGCAAGGCATCGAACACCCAATAGCTCCCCAGAAACGTTGTTGTGCTCACTGCCACTATTTCACTAGTGTATGTGTGTGTGTGTGTGTGTGGTCAGCCCAGAAGTTGGATCTGGTTGGAAAATATTTAGTGGGCAGTGAGTTCCTCTATGGCATTTAGGCTGTGATTCTATGTGTCAGCAATTTATGATTTCAACAAAGAATAATGAAAACACTTCCCGGCGTGCTCTTTGTTTAGTGAATGTGGACGGCATAAAGTTAGAGCTGACTTCACTGAAAAGGAAAGAACATCTGTCTTAAAGGTGGAAGCATGCAATAGAATGTGAGAGAGAAGGTGAGCGAGAGAGAGAGAGAGAGAGAGAGAAAGAGAGAGCAAGCGAGAGAGAGGGAGTGACAGTGAGATTGGACTGTGAGGAGACACAGTGCAGGCATCAGGACACACACTCAGCCTCATTAGCCATAGACCTATGCCTTATGTCAATGCAGAAAGAGCAAGATAGAGAGCGAGAGAGAGAGAGAGAGAGAGAGAGAGAGAGAGAGAGAGAGAGAAAGAGAGAAAGAGAGAGAGATTGATTAATGATGTCATAAACCCTCAAAGAGCAACTGAAGTATATAATATATTGAGATGTAAAGACGAAAATCTTTGAAAATAAAATATCGTATGAAAAGTTGCAGAAGGACAGTGAAAGAAAAAACATTCACAAAGAAGTGTGACACAGCCCCTACCTCCTTTTTTTTCATTTCAGTGCACTGGAGGAGAGTGGTAACTGCCCATAGCTGTTACATCAGCTAAAGGATGCCCACACTGAATAGCACTGTGCTTGTGTGATGAGGGGAGAGGACTGACCACATTACCCACTCAGTGAGAGAGAGGACACCCAGCCTGGGATGGCTAGAGGTCACTGGGGACTGAGCTGGACATCTCCTGACTGTAGGGCCAAGGCATAGACCACTACACCGCTCATATAATTGAATATGAAGGTCGCTTGTTTGGTTATTGATGGGGATATTGCTCAGAAAAGCAGATATGTTCAATCACACCCACAGTTGTGTGCATCAATAGAAGAGGAAAGCAGATAAATAATTTGAACTAGTTAAAGAAAAAAACTGTAATTTTCAGAATGTCCACTTTCAGAACCAGTTCGTTTAAAAGACAATGAGCCACACACATCTCACCCCCAAGTCAGTTACATCACTTAACTCCACATTTGCACTCTCACATAAACGTGGATCCAGCTCTGTGATTAGATACTCAGCCACTGGGCACTGTACAATCCTCAAATAATTGTATTTGACATCAGAACCAGATCAAAACAACTCAAAACAACTCTTCTGACTTGGACAACCTGAAAAACCTGACTGGGTGGGGGTTGGTAGGATTCATATCCTAAAATAAATGTGCATATATATATATATATTAAAAAAGTCCCCTTTTATAACAAAAGCAAAAAAGTATGAAATAAAGATGATTCCCAGAAGCTGTTGATACAAAACTGGATTCACGTCTAACATAATCCCTCTCAGATCATAGCCACAATAAAACGTCCTATACAGGTGAAGAGAGATCAATATTGCTGAACATAGCCTTACTTCATTACCCTATGGTAATATTTCAAACAATAGTTTCACTATTACTCCCTTCTGGAACTTATATTAATGTTAATTACATCACCATTCACCAGAGGTACCCAATACCCAATAACACCCTGAGAGACGCTTATACAGACACACACACAGAGAGAGAGAGAGAGAGAGAGAGAGAGAGAGAGAGAGAGAGAGAGAGAGAGAGAGAGAGAGAGAGAGAGAAGATAGAAAGAAAAGAAAAAAGATGAAGAAAGACAAGGACAGAGATAGAAAGAGAAGGGAGAGAGAGAGAGAGATAGAGAGAGAGAGAGAGAGAGAGAGAGAGAGAGAGAGAGAGAAAGGAGAAAAAAGAAAGAGGGGAGGGGGCTGGAGGGACAGAGGGGGTGACAGATAAACACACAGAAACACAAGACACAAGAGAGGCTGGCAAAGACAGCAGCGAAGACACACACACACACACACACACACACACACACAGAGAGAGAGAGAAGCTGACAGAGAGAGAGGGCACGCTCCCCCATGATCGCCGCACCTGTCACGCTTTGAGATAATCATCCATCATGTGGCGGCAGTGACCGCAGACTGCGTGCTCTTTTTAATGGACACTATTGACACTATTCGTCTCTTCCCCCACCCACGAGCTGTCACCACCAGAACTGAAGTGTGTTTTGTGTGCGTGTGTGTGCGTGTGTGTGTATGTGTGTGGAGCAGGGACAGAGAGAGAGAGAGAGAGAGAGAGAGAGAGAGAGAATGTGGAATGTCTAGCCTCCATAGTCACACCAGCAGAAAGATGTTGGGGGTGGTGCTATGCCATTTAGCTCATGAAGCTATTAATGGAACATCACTGCTGTTTACCACCAGACCCACTCTTCCAACAAACTTCATAATCACACTGCAGATTAAACATATAGAAATTCTCAAAAATGTACATTTTTCTTATGCGTTTCCTGTAACACCAGAGCAGCAGATACCCTGCGTTTGCAGATGTCTTCATGGGGACTGCTGTATTATACGACTTTTCTACAATTTAACAAATCTTCCTGCATTCTCAGTGAAACATGGTCACATTACCACAAAGATCAACACAGCACCATTTTCACTTTCTAAACCTGCCTGTTCAGACCCACTGGTGTCAATGTCTCGTTCTTTAAATGAGATTGAGCCACAGCAGTGAGAAACAAGTGCAACATGAAGCTCTCCTTTGTTTTTTAGCTGGTTTTGATCAGTTCTCTTTCTTCTCTTTTTTAATTTTCTTTTTTTCTTTTTAATTTTAATTTTCTTTTTCTTTTTAGCGCTACTCGCATGAGGGGTTGGTTCAGTCCCAAAATCTTACACACACTTGACATCAGAACTGGAGCAATATCAGAACTTCTCATTGAATTAATTGCTTTCAGAAAAAAAAAAACAGACTAGGTCTAGTTTGTGGGTTGGTAGGTGCCATATACACACAATATACACTCATTAATGTATAGATTCCCTGAAAGAAAATATTTTTTATATCAAGCCCCTTTAAATTAGCTTGACTATTATGTGAAGAAGTGTCTACAGTGATTTCCCTTCAGCATTGTACTCATTAATTACAGCATTCCTAAATACTCTCTCTGCTCACTTCTGGCCACAGTATATGGTCCTACAAATGGCCAAACATTTTTATCCAACACTTTTTCTGAAATCAAGTATTTTAAAAAGTAGTGTGTCTCCATTTGCTGCAGTTATTTATATCCCTTTAGCCCATGCTCGGCTATGAGCACAAAACACTGGTCGCCTTTTTAATATGCAGACGATAATTATACATAAGTAGTCAAAATATTGACTTGGCCTACATCTCCCAGAATGCACTACTGTTTTACAGTAGCATTGTGCCTGTGGTATTGAGAAACGTAGTACATGACTGTAAGATTTTAAGTAGATTTTCATATTCTCTGTGTGCTGTATGACCTCAGGCAATTGTAATATTAAAAAATCTTCTGCTCTTTTGTAATTTTATGGTAAATGTTGCATAGTATTAAGAATGATAATTGTCATTTTATAAAATATATACAATATATTTATCTGTAGTAAGTCAAAATACCTTCACTTTGTTCACAAATCACCATCTTAAATCATCTAAACCAAATCCCACACATACTTTTAAATACAATATTATCCCCAAGAACAAAAGATATCGAAGCACAAATAGAACTCATAATGAATGCAGTGACGAATACATTCTTCTCGCTTCCCATTTTCAATCAATTTTAATCTTATATTTTGTTACATAAATTGGCAATTTTTGAAAGTTTGAATTTTGAATTTGTTACACATTGGAGTAAAAATGCTTTATAACATAATGATGTTCTTAAAGCATAAGAAACAAATTTCAGTGTTAGATTACAGGTGCAGGTACAGGTTTCAAGTCTGTCAGATCATAATCTGACAGATATCTCATAATCCTCGACTATTTCATTCAAAAATACTATACACTTTTGCTCAATTTGACTTAATCCAGAAAGGAATGACTGCCAATACTTTTGCCTTAAACTGACAGGCTCTCTCTGTTCCGGACACATTACTAGAGCAATGACCGTGACTTTGAGAGGACCCAGAAGGTCCAGACAGTAGGGGAACACATGAAGCAGTTTGAAAGGGCCTGTACGCCTTCCATAAAAGCTGCAACTCTTGGCAAGGACATGACTGGCTCTTTTCAGCCAGCCAGAGTCCAAAGTATCTTTAGAGCATGAGGAGGTCTGGGAGATATGCACCAATGCCTCTGAGTGCAGGGCAGGAGGATTGTGTGCTGCAGACAGAGTTTGGCTCGTATTCTACTGGAAATTCAAAGAGGTGAAGTCAGAGGAAAGTGTTAATAGCCCATCTCCCAACTGGGCAGGGTGAGCAGTAGGAGCATTCCCAAATACAACAGTTCAAGCTGAATATTTCTACCATCCAAGATGTTTAAAAGCTATTTGTGGGTTGGCATTTGTCATTTATATTTATTATTATTTAATATTATCTTTACATAAGCTCTTATTTAAAAAAATAATGGTTTATCTTTTATTGTTTAAAAGTTAGGTGAGAGTTCAGGAAAGTTCCACTCAGCTTGGTCAAGAACTGTAGAAATGAATAGGGACAACCTGACTGACATGCCCACTATCTGTTGTTATCATATGACAAGTAAAGACACATTTTAAAAGTGGTGCTACAATAAAAACGCACCAATGATTCAATCCCCATTTAAAAAAGTGTTGCATCTTTAAGACTAGAAATCTTCAGTGACTATATTTTCTTCTGAAAGGCTGATTGTTGTCATGGTAAGTAAAGCAGTCATCTGGGAACATTAGCATTTGTGGTGATGTTGCATTCCATTAACATGAGCCTATGAATTTCTGAGATTGCACAGTGTTGCACTTTATATTACCCAAATTAGCAAGGCAAATATCCATCCAGTATATCCCTTTATGTGATATGAATACAGTAAAACGGCAATGAGTGATCCCAAGCTTGTTGATGGACCAATTACTAGTAGGGAATGATTCATTGTGATGATACCGTCATTTTCCGAATTTACAGATTTCCCGATGCATAACTGAATATAACATAATATGGAACCTACCATAGTTTCCCATTTGTATTTAGAACTCAATAATTCTTAGTATGATTGTGTTGCCTGAATGGACTATTGCATTTTATATTAGTTCAAACTGGCACACCCAGGTCCAGTGTAATCTACACCTACTTTTAATTTGTATTCATTTACAAATCATTTTGGATGTTGAACAAGTAAAAAACGCAAATAGCTGTGTCTTAAAACACCTCTGCAGGCACGCGAGTGGAAGTGGCTGAGTTAATGGAGATCCCAGTGGGAAAGAGTTAGAGGGAGTGAGAGGGTTCAAGGGGGCTTAGGACTGGCCCCCGAGCTCCTGTCCAGAGTTGGCGGGGGGAGCCAAGGAGGACGACGGCCCGTTGCGGTTTCTCGGTTGCGGATGATTCTAGTTTCAGGTGACGTGCATCATGCTCTATTAGCACACTCTTCCGACCACAGTTTTCTTTGGCAAGGCTGCCGGGCGCTGGCGCTCCATGCAGGATGCGCAGCTTTTCCACACACACACACACACACACACACACACACAAACACACACACACACACACACACACGCACACACACACACGCACACATACACACACCTAAGGAATGCAAAAGACCCACACACATAAACTTAACTCCTCATGTTTCATCTCACATCCTCACACCCACACACACATGCTGCACATATAAATTCTTTCAGGAATGAAGCGATGGCTTCAACTACTAGAAAGACGAAGTGAAGGAAGGGCTCATTTCAAAGGGAGGTGTGAACAGAAGAGAAGCGATTTGTTTTGAATTCAAACGAACATGAAATCTATAAAAGAATAGTGGCAAAATGTGCCATTTGGAACAAAGATCGGAGAGCCACTTTTATCTCCCTAACAAAATTGTTGTGAGACGTTTTTTAAAGAGTGTTTTCTAATAGTTTTATTGGAGATGAACTGTGCCTCGCCTTGGTGGTCAGTGAGAGTAGCCAGTTGGGGGCAGAGGGTATAAAAGAGCCATCAAGATGGACATGAGCCACCTGCAGCCCATGTGAGCTCTGGTAGATCTCATTGCATTTCATGACATGAAATACAACATAATTACAACAATAAAGTATATAAACTCACACTAAGAGAGAGCCTGACCTTATTAGCATGCCAGCAGAGCTTCTAGCCAATGAGGATTAAAGTCTTTCATCATCACTCTGTCTCTGGGCTCATGCAGCTTGTGGAGAGCAACAGCAGTGACTACTTCTGAGACCTTCAGCTGCATCGCACTTGGGAGATTACAATGGCATATGTCATTGTGATGCTCTGCTAGTGCCGAAGCAAGTCAGATAAAAAGCGAACCTGCGTGCACAGTACAAAGCCAGGTGGTGATCTGTCTGCACAGTGACAAGCCAAAAACAATCTTTAATTCATTATCTGTAACTGCTTATCCAGTTCAGGGTCTCTGTGAGTCCAGAGCCTACCTTGGGAATACACCATGGAGGGGGCAGCCAAAAACATGCCATTGTTTATACACTAGAACAGGGATCACTAACAGGTAGGCCTCAGTTCAGGTCTAAACCCAGTTGTTATCCTATAAAGATCGGGACCTACAACTGATCAACCTTTGAGGAATATTTAGTTTAGAATGGTGTTCATTTTAATTGGTGTAACTTTTCTAGCCATTACAGCTTTAGTGGTCCAGGAAACTCACAGACCAATCACATGTGTTGTATGTATCACAGGTGACACTACTCAGCCAATCAGATCTGTGCATTATGATGAGCGAAGGACTTGACTGAATGACACACAGAGGGCAGGGCTCCAGACACCACAGTCCTGGGGAGAAATTCTTCAAGATGCAAAGAAACCTTTAATCAAGCAAAAGGTTCTTCAAGGCTTCAGGGTTCTATATAGAACCATTTCCTTTAATAAAGAACCCTTGTAGAAGCATTATTTTTGAGCGTGTATGACTGGGCATTCTCCTTTCGCTTAACAATCGGTTTAGATTCTGCCCTTCAGCAAAAAGGACCAATCAGCTTACTCGTTATGCCATAAGCAGAGGGGGGTTGATGATTTTAAAGCTGGTGGGAAAAAGCTAGGGGCGGCACGGTGGCGCAGCAGGTAGGTGTCGCAGTCACACAGCTCCAGGGGCCTGGAGGTTGTGGGTTTGATTCCCGCTCCGGGTGACTGTCTGTGAGGAGTTGGTGTGTTCTCCCCGTGTCCGCGTGGGTTTCCTTCCACAGTCCAAAAAACACACGTTGCAGGTGGATTGGCGACTCAAAAGTGTCCGTAGGTGTGAGTGTGAGAGTGAATGTGTGTGTGTGTGTTGCCCTGTGAAGGACTGGCGCCCCCTCCAGGGTGTATTCCCGCCTTGCGCCCAATGATTCCAGGTAGGCTCTGGACCCCCTGCGACCCTAGAATTGGATAAGCGGCTACAGATAATGGATGGATGGATGGGAAAAAGCTATAAAGTCAACTGCAACTACAGGACAAGTCATTAGGCATTTTATTTCAATATGCATATTTTATTCTTTACTTACCTTTACTTAAAATGAAATAAGAACTTTTTATTTAGAGTATTTGTTGTTTTTAATTCGTTTATAATGAGTCTGTGTGAAAACTGACAAATATTGTTGAAATATTTTGACCATGGGAAATTTTCTCGAACTGCGTTTTCCAGTCTCCAGTGGATGCATTCAGACGCTAGGGTTTCTTACACTCTTAAAAGTAAAGGTGTTACACAAGGCCTTAGAAGAACCACTTCTGGTTCCATAAAGACCTATTTTTGCTGATATGTTTAAATGGGTAAAGAACCTTAAGATCGAGTGATGGATTTTCAAACCTTTGAAGGGTTCTTCACACTCACATTTCTTAAACAAAATTGGTTCTTTATGGAATCTCAAACATTTTAGACCAAGCACCACCCATTATCAAACCAAAACCCCCAAGTACCACCTATAGTTTTTACCATAGAAACATGTGCATAGAGAATTTTCCTCTGTTCCGGGGCCATAAGGCAAAATCTTGTTTGAAATTTTGCATAATTTTTGCATAATGCTTAACACAAAATGATCTAAAATAGCTACTAAAATTATAGAGAGAATAGAAATAAATAAATAGACCTAAATGTTTTAAACACAATTATTCATTTAACATATAAGATGTATGGTCAATAAGCATTTTGAAAGAAATAAAAAATGGGAAGAGGTCAATGTAATATCAGTTATGTGCTTTAACAGGCTACAGGTGAAAACAGTGCTGCGGGGGCTTGGGGCAGGTGCTCACAGCAGATCTCTGTGGTTGTAGCAGTAGGTGAAGGAGAGGTAGCGCTGTGTTAAACCTTGTTTTAGGGCTGTAATGATATGAAGAACAGCCATGTTTTCCTTCAGTGTCTTCACGTGTACAGAATTCTCGCTTAGTTTCTCTTTATTTATGCCTCTGGATTTAGTTCTTTGGGGCTTCAGCATATTTCTCTGGCTTGGTCTCGGCGTGTTTTTCTCATTTTTTGCTTTGCCCTTTTTATAATAAAATCCAAATTGCCCACAGTCAGTCTCTAGCCTTTGCTTACGTCCAATAAGCCACTGAAACTAGGCTTTCTTTACAAGGATTTCTCAAAAAAACAGGGGAAAGTGGAGGAACGATGTATAGCACATTGTATTTTTTCACAACACAAATGATTTTCATTGGGGCATAATTATGGAAAATGTGAAACATTATGTAATTTACATATATAAACATTAGATTTTCAGTTATGAATAAATTCGTTAATTAAGTAGTACATTTTTCAAGGTCATTTGGTGTATCACCTCTTGCTGCTTCAGGTACCACAGTCTGAGAACCACTGTTTTTTGGCATCACTCAAAGAACCTTCTGTAGCACCTTTATTTTAAAGGTGTACATCATAAACCTAAGGAACCTATCCCACCAATCTGTGGAATAACAAAGCTGTTAGGTGGACTGACCATGCATAACATGTTCATAGCTATGAATGTGTATAGTTCCCCATCCAGGGTGTGTTCCTGCCTTGCACCTATTGATTCCATGTAAGCTTCTGACCCATTGTAACCTTGATCTTGATAAGTGGTTACAGGCAATGAATGAAATAATGTTGTTTTTTTCTTAATAATGTTAGGAAACAAGCAATAAATATGCTGTTGATGTTAGTCTAGTCCAGTAAATGAGCTCCTGCCATTGCTTTCATAACACATACACTGAACATGTAAGAATAACACAAGATTATGGGTGTAGTTTTGCATGGCATGCAGACAGTGTCTTTGGCCCGAGATCAGCAACAACAGCAAGAAACGAGCTGATGAACGGATGGGACACTGGGCATTTTTCTGTACAAACTATGTCCACACATCCTGGCCCAGGCGTGTGAAGTGGTTGGGTGAGGCTCCAGCATGTGGTGCCCCTCACCTCCTTCACAATTCTGGGTGGCTCTCACGTTTGTTTGTTTTTTCTCTCTCTCTTTTTCTCCAAAATGAAGGAAATTTCCTATCTGGGAAGATGGCATGTTTGTAACTGTGTGAGAGGCGGCTGGAAAAATAATGGCCTGACCAGTCCGACACAGTCCAGCCAAACATTAAAGTCTAGTGTGTCATTGAAAATTGGGCATGTGTGGAAACTCACAGTGGGACATGTTGAAAAGGTTCCCTTTGCTTTTATAATAAAATTGTAGCACTTAGTCCTTGATCAGAGCCCTGGTTTCAGATGTTCTTGCCAAAATAAATGGCAGGACACACTCTTAAAAGAAAAGGTGACAAAAGGGTTTGTTGAAGAGTGCCATAGGATAACCACTTTTGCACTTTTTTCAGTGGATGGTACTTTAGAGAACCTTTTAATGGTGCCTACAGAAATGTGCAAGTCACCCATGTACCATGACATATTGTGGCTTTTGAATTTGAATGGTCCTTCAGTTCTTAAGACTTGATCACCCTGATGTCTATTTTTCCTATAAACAATATGAAAGGTCCACTTTCCAGACCCCAGTTGACATCAGTCAGTTTAAGACCAAGAAGAACCTTTAGACTAATATTCAACCTTCAACCTTTACGTGAAGTCATAACACTGGTTTTACAAACATGCTTCTTTGGGAAACTGAAGTCTTAAAGAGCCATGATTGCTTTCACCTATTTCAGAGAAAACCTCTAGCAGCCTGGTGTCAATGTGAATTTGTACTGATTTAATTAAAAGACCATTCCCAGGATTTTTACCTCAGGTACTAAATATAGGTTCCCCTTTCTGGATATACGTTTACATTTCTAACACCTACTCAGTGTGAACATTCAGCCCAAACACTAACCTTAACTCTAACACTTTAACACCCTAACACCCTAACCCTAAACTCTAAACCCTAAACCTATTGGAACTGTATTGGTGTTTCAGGCTGTGACCCCCCCCCCCCTCCCCCCAAACTGTCCAATCTAAATGAAGATTTTACAGCATGGGTTGCCAGGTATGACACACAATAGCAAACACAGCATGCTGGTGCAATTGAAGTCAGAAAGTGCACCTAAAAAGCCTCATCATCCTTCTAAAAACCGTTATGTCCAGACATAGACATAAAACAAGAGGAACTACTGGGGAAGAGTTTGAAAACTGGAGGCATTTCTAAAATAATAATAATAATAATAATACATAACAGATGCTTATGAATGGATTAAAGGAGTTAACTCTGTGGTTTGTTTGTTTGTTTCAAATGAAGAGAGTAAGGGATGATATATCTGTGTTTCAAAGACTATCTTCAGCCTCACATAAGGTTTAAGGTGGAACAGAAACAGCTAGTGAATAAATATTTAACTCTTAAACAGACACATGTAAGGTGAAACTAAACTTTTAATGTGGAAATTGTGATGGAGAAGTGAACATTTGCTTTTTAAAATCACATTTAAGGTGAAAGGGATAAAGCAATAAGGAACATATCAGCCTCATATAGTGAAAAACTTAAGGTGGAAATGGAAATTAAACGGAAAATTGGTAAATAACTAAAAACAGACGCAGCTCATTCAGGTTGTGTCTTTTGTTAGTGTAGGTAGGCATTATAGTGAAATGATGTACATTTTTCTGTGTAAATAGTTTAATTATGGCACACACTTTTTAGCGATGAAGGACCAAAACACATCCCATTTACTTTAAAGAACACCCCACTGAGATGTTTTAGGTGGTGAATTTCCCTTTGCCATCTCTCCATCGTTATTACTCAGTGAAGTCTTGCAGTTATTCTCATCCAGCGTTCACTGAGCAATTCTCATGGACCTTCTACAACAACAGCACCGGGGTTTTATTGTTGATTTCAAACAACTCAAGGAGACAAGAACCACAGGCCTCATATAGGAAGCTAGTTGCCATATTCTAATCAGCACTCGAACATCAAAGGGTCCATATGCAGATGAAAGCATTGGAATGAGCCTAGACGCACCATTGCAGAAGTAGACCATATGAATGACACGGACGATAAAGCCGAGTGAGAGAGAGTGTGAGATGAAGGAGGAACAGGGTGGAAAGTCTGGGCTCTGTTTTTTGGTCTGAAAGTGACAGTAACGGGTTTTGTTGGGGTAGCACATTAGGGTGTCTGTTTACACTTGTCAAACTCTGCGCTTATATATTCTTCCCCAGAGTGTCGAAAGCGATGAATAACACAGTTGTGACAATCTGAGACGCTCGTCTGAATGGCAGGGAGAGAGTGGCTTGTTTGGTCAATACAGGGACTCCTTAGCAACCGTTTCTGAAGCTAAATGGATGTGAATTTTATGCCCTGGCCACTGCCCAAGACATACAGCCGGGCACGACTTCATTGCACCGAGTATAAAAAGAATTTATTCTGGTTGGGCCATTTTGCCAAATCGTTTAATCACTGTAAAGGCCTTTCAATATGGGTTATATTTTATATTCCTTTGAATTCTGTGTAAAATATTTACGATACTCCTCTTTTTGGGCTGTGGCGGTGATTTATGGCGAGGCCTACTGGCGTTTCGACTCCATCGACAAGCCCAGATCATCTCTGACACTTTGCGACAGCGATCCGCCAGCTTATGAATCATTGCACTGATAGAGGATTTATTTTTGTTTGCAGGTTATTTGCGGGGTATAACCCGCGTGGAATCGGGATTTTCAACAGGGGATATTTTCATGCGCCGTGATCTGATTTTAATGAAAGTTTCTGTCAATCTGCGCAGGGACCTGTAGGACGGGGTTTATGAAGTGAAGCCTCGGCTGAAAAGGTGCGAGGCGAACAGGCTCATAATGTTTGGAGCGAGCGGCCCGTCTCTGTTGCTCTTGGCCCGGCCAGCATTTCTCGGAGGCTCTCTCGGCAGCTCCAGGCCTCGGCTGTTTGATGTGTGACTGTGAAGTGTCTGTTAAAAATAATGTGTCTCTGTCGCTGTGCTTCACGCTTCTTATATTTCATCCAGTGGCATTACAGGCTTCAGGACATACGTGCACACACCAACAAATCATACCCTCGTCCAAAAAGTTTCAGGGTACACACGTACATACGTGCATTGCCATAAGTACCTACATACAGACTTTGAATATACATGCATACGTTTAAGCAAACACACACACACATTCTAGTCTCCATGGTTTAAGGGGACATTACATAGACTTTCACTCATTACAGTGACCTTAATCATAGCTACTTCTAATATCTTATCCCTAACCCTAACCCTAACCATATATTCACCTTAAAATGGAATGATTTAAGTCAATGGGGTTTGTTTTTTTTGTTTGTTTTTTTTTGTCCCCATGAGGTGAGAGTGTAAACAGATTTTGGTCCCCACAATGTAATGAATATCCAAACCACCCTCACTACATGACCAAACGTTTGTGACCACCTGAAGGGTTTTAATAAGCCCTGGAACATTTCTGTGAGATCTGATGGCATTCAGCTCTGAGAACATTAGAGACTTCAGGCTCATGTGTAGCTGACCATGAGTGTTCCGTTTCATTTCATGCTTTCTGTAGCGATCACACAAACTGTGTTTGCAGCTGAATGTTTGTGTTTAAACGTGGCGCACCTGAAAGCAGCAGAATTCACTAAATATAAGGAGTGTTTGCCAACGTTTGGATATATGGAGTATGTATGAATATAGTCAAAAGGCTCCCAGTCTAATTAAGTAAGCTGACCATAGCCGCCAGCGGTTCCGGGAATCACGTGATTAAGGTGGAGCGCGTGATTTACATTCGCAGAGCGCCACAGTGTTTGCTGAGAGGGATAATTTGACAGTCCGATAAACCATCAGACAGACAGATAAACACTGGGCTTCATGGCCACAGAGATCCCCCTGTCAGCCTTACTGAAGCCCTTGTTCTCGGGCCCGTCCCAACAGCCATGGGGCAATATTTAAGCAGACAGGCAGAAGACTTCCAAATATTGAACAACATTTCTTTTTTTTTTCCCCTTCCACCATTCCCTCTCTCCACCCCCAAGCCCCCCCCCCCCCCCCAACCCCCACTGTGCTTTTTTTTTCTTTTTTTTCTGACCGAGCCCACAGATCCCAAACAAACAGGAGGGCCGAAGCGCCAGAGAATGGGCTGAGTCATCAGAGAGAGAGAAAGAGAGGGAGAGAGAGACTCCTTTACCTTAGGTGAAAGACCTCAGACCAAAGTGATTATTACACCATAGGGATCATAAAAGCTAAGGTGTGTGTGTGTGTGTGTGTGGCTGGTGGAGTGGCCCTTTTTTCTCCACATTAGTCAGCAAAAGCTCTTCTGTTATTTGATCTCATAGAAAGATTTGGGTCAGTGGAAATGACAAATCAGCAACAAGGCCATCACAACATTACAGAGGATTTTTTTAAACCCCTGTGGCCAAACATTTCAGAGATAAATGTTATTTAATTTAATGCGTCTATGCACTGAAAATGACCTGAGAAAATGAGAGGCACCTGAGAAAATGAGATTTAAAAAGCTATGTATCCAAAGTGTACGAATATATTTGCTCAAAAATAATAATAATAATAATAATAATAATAATGTGAGAATAAATACAAATTCTATTGTTGCAGTAAGTGGTGGTTTTGTTTGTGTGCTTTGTGTGAATGTGTTGCTTTAACCATTTCCAAACATTGTTGTGGTAGTCCAGTTTTTCATTCATTCATTCATTCATTCATCATCTGTAACCCTTATCCAGTTCAGGGTCGTGGTGGGTCCAGAGCCTACCAGGAATCATTGGGCGCAAGGCAGGAATTCACCCTGGAGGGCGTGCCAGTCCTTCACAGGGCAACACAGACACACAGATACACATTCACTCACACACTCACACCTACGGACACATTTTTTAATCGCCAATCCACCTACCTACTTGTGTTTTTGGACTGTGGGAGGAAACCGGATCACCCGGAGGAAACCCACGCGGACACGGGGAGAACACACCAACTCCTCACAGACAGTCACCCGGAGCAGGAATCGAACCCACAACCTCCAGGTCCCTGGAGCTGTGTGACTGCGACTCTACCTGCTGCACCACCGTGCCACCCTAGTCCAGTTTTTCTGAACAGATAAATTATTGTAAATAATTATTATATTCTTGGGTGTCTAAAACTTGCATAAAGATATGCAAAATATTGCAGAAAATAAAAATTGAAAATTCACTAAAACACCATCAGCAGGGATCATGCAAAGTATACAAAATATCGTTAGCTCTTAGTTGATGCACAGGTTAATTTCACAGCATCAAATATATGCCTTAATTCTGCCCTAAACCTAACCATAACTCTAACTTAAATCTAAGCTTCGAAAGAATATAAACAGCAAGGTTTTCTTCGGTGCAAGTTGCTCCCACAACAGTTTGTCATACATTTCTGCAATTCTGCTTCAGGTACATAACGGACAGTTTCTGTGACTTCAACAAAACAGCGCCACCAGTGGACAGGAGCTCACTTTGTGATAATAAAATAACTATAGCTCATGACAAATCATATCAGAGAAATGTTACATATATCAGGGCTTTTCTATTTTACTGTAGAGTGTAATATAAATTCTGAAGATGTTGAAAATGCATAAATAAAACCATTAAGATGCTTGTGTTTTCTGAAAAAATACACTGTCCACCACTGAGCAAAGACCTCAGCACCACTGAATGTGTCTGAGAATACTTGGAAAGTGAGAAGCAGAGAGTGGAACCAGTCTGTTCACTTTGAAAACTTGACTGTCCTCTGAAAGGGACGGAAGCTTTAGTAAAGGTGAAATATAAACACAGTAAACCCTGAAATAAATATTTTAAAGGCATGTTTCTGTTAAGTGTGTGTTTCTTTCTGAAACTGAAGGTGAATGACTTGTTCCTAACGGCTGTTTAGACTGGAAATGAAATACACGAAAGAGTGGTTTCACTAAATCTGTTTATTCTGCTATTGAACCTATGGCCTGGCATTACATTCACGGAGTCAGCATATGGAATAGTGCTACATATGGAGAGACAACTGACACTGAGGAAAACCAAGCCACCACACCACAGAACCTTGTCGCTCTCAGCACTGGCCTGGTTCTGAAGAACGTGTCTTTAGTTCTTTACAACCTTTCTTTGAAACTGAACTTTGGATTTCTGTATTTAACAGCCTGGTAGCATGAATCACAGTAAAATGCACAGTGGGGTTTTCAAAGCCTGGCTAATCACTGCCAGGTGCGCGGCTAACAAGCTCCACTCTCTGCGTGTGACACGCGAGAGGCTCCACCTCTAGCAACTTCAGCCGCAGAAGAACCACCATGCAGCTCGGAGACAACCTTGGATGCTTCACATATGCACTGGACCTACACTGGTCGCCCCGCTGCTTTACTCCTAAGAATCCAGGACAGTTTCTAAGAAGCAGTATGTCATTTACTTCAGTGATTCTTCATCACACTTCATCATGAAACACCCATTAACCTGTATCCTAGCGACCTGGAGGTATCGGAGATTCTGTACTGAACTTACTTTAAAGGGGACACATTAGGAAATATAAATCACTTTGATTACATTAGCACATTTATTTCGGGATCTGCAGCCTATCATCCTACAAAACGTAAAAATAAAGCCACCTAGTCTGAATACATGGGCTAAAATGAGGCCTCCTGATACTGTTCTGCGTCTTATATAGACTGCATGTATTTTAGAATTGTCCCGACAAACCAAAACAAACGCCACTCCTCACTCCTGAGCTCTTGTGCTGAACTGAGCTGTGGTTCGTTCTCATTTAAAGGAACAGGCGCTGAAACTGGCCGTTCTGAACAGAGCTGTTTAGACAGGAGGAGAATGGTGTTTGATTCTTGTGTTATTTTGACCAATGAATTTCACGCACATTACATTAAGATCATAGGCAATAGGTTAATGTGTGAAAACAGAGTAGAACATGTCCACTTCTATGAATGAGACCCATTCAGTTTCATTCCTTAGGCTTTAAGGAAAAATATATTTATCTTATTTGAGCTGTACATTACAGAGAAAAATGTTAGAAGAGTAAATAATCACATTCATAAAAACCTTCTGTTTCTACATATTATTAAATAAAGATTAACCTTATTAATCCCCTTCAGGAAACTGATTAGCTCTTCAGTGCAGCAAACATACACCATCATTTATGGCATCGAGAAGCTCTTGCTTCTAACTTTACAGCACAGTCCCAGCCTTGAGCATAGTTTCCAAATTGAAAATATGTTGAATATAAATAAGTCATATTTAACTTGATTTAACTGTATTTGTCCAGTGCTTATTACAGCTGGCATTGTCACTGAGCACATTTACAGGAATCTGTATCTTGGCCACAAGTCAGTGGCAAGATTATTGCAATTTTCTTGTCCAGTAAAAAGTCCTGTATCTTTAGAAGAGGACAGGAATTGTATGTCAATGTACACCATCTCACGTGTGGATAGAATGAATGGAATGGAAATGAACTCTCTCAAATGCCCCTGACCTGCCTCCAGCTTGGCCGCAATGTAAATTTGTACATATTTGATGAAAAGTCTATTCCCAGGGTTCATATACTGTGTACTATATAGAGCCCATCCTTTGTGTATGTATACTTGAATTTCTGATATTGTGAAAAATCTGCCTTAACTGTGTCACCATCAATAAACCTGCCCCTAACCCAAAACATAATTAATACTAACTATTACTGTTAATATTTATTAAAGGCATTTTATAATTATGCAGAGGTCATTATCTATTTAAAAGGCTTTATAATTAATAGAGACATTGTGTGTAAGTTAAAAAGCATTATATTAGAGCTCATTATAAGAGTCTTATGAGGCATTATGAGAGTATATACGTATGTTTATAAGGCATTATTATCAAGTGACAAAAAGTTATAACTACATTTATAAAGACTTATAAATATTGACTTGACTTCTAATTCTAATTTTAATCATTACTCTATTCCTAATCCTAATCATAACCCACCCCCCAAAGTCCAAGGAGTTAAAAACAGAAGGCTTTTCTTTTTGATATTGTTCTAATATTCTCCCAAAACTGTTGAGAGTGTTGTTTCTTTAATACTTATTCAGATCTATTACAGAGAGTCTGCATGGGCTTAGTCAGGAAACAAAGGCCACCAGTGCACAAGAGCTGGCTTAGTGATAGTAAAACAACTACAAATCACAAAGTAGAAATGTTACAAATATTTGAGGAGCTCCTTTTCATTGTACATGGACTTACTTTTGTAGATCACGTTCCCTGCCTCTAGCACATATTGTAGTTTACAGAGCAAATGCACCAGTGTTAAAGCTACACTTTTAGTGTTAGTAGAGTGTAAAAACATTCGTAGACACTCCAGTAGTGTTGATTTAACACTGGTGAATTTGCTGTGTATATTATATTTTACATCATATTATAGAAGAAAAGAGATACAAACTGTAACATCCCCTCACAGCCATTCTATAGTAGAACACTGGCCCTGAAGTTCAAGTACAGAGTGGTGATTTAAATTAAAACATTATTTTTAATGCTTACATAAAATCACTGCATACAAGGTTTTTACGATCTAATGACTCATATTTATCTGACATTTTTACAGATAAAGAAACACCAGGCTACTGTGGAGTAGTTAAATACACAAACATAACACACATCTCTGCACACATGTCTGATTAATGAAGGGAAGTATTTTGCAGTGTTGGTGTGGAGTCTGTTCAACTTTCTAAACGGTCTCGTAATGTCGGGCTCTGTTGGTTTTCTTTTTGAAGTTTTTCCTTTAATTTCATATCTGAAGCGCTGGTTACCAATAATTTGGTTATTATAGGTTTGCAAGTGTTTGGTGCGTGGCTTTCTCTTGCCAGTAATTGTCTGTCTGTTTGGTTAGGCCCGGATGTCATTGCTATTCCTTTTTCCCTTTCTTCTGGTGGCCTTTTGGGGAAAGGCTAATATCTTGTGTGTCAATTCACAGCAGGAAAAACTTTTAGATCTATATAAGGTTATTCATTCCAGAAGTTCTTTTTCTTTTTCTCTAAGAGAAAAAGAAGGCGCCAAATGCATTATGTATGAACGTATTCCCAGTCCAATGGTTAATTGTTTATATCTTCACAATTGCTTTGATGTATCCAGCTCGACACGTAATCCGCGTAAGAGTGCAGCGAGTTTTCCTTATTTCTCCTGTAATTTTTCGCTGGTTTTTCTGTTTTTCCTTTTCATCTTTTGTGACAGAGAACTTCCGCTGGAGATGTACAATGCACCTAAATTGCATCTCACACTTGTCTTTTTTCCCGCCACGCAGCAATACACAGCGAATCACACTCAGATCCCATTGCTGCCACTCAGCACCCACTGTTACGTCTACTGTTTGTACAGTGATGTACTAAATGTCCCACTTCATCTCAGTCTAAAGCTCTCTTACTCTGAGTGACTGGGCCGAGCCACTGCTTCTAAAGTGCACACTCAGCCTTTTTTTTGAGCCGTAATGAAGTCAAAAGCCACAGCAGAGCTCAAACAAGGATTATAGAGCGCAGGCAACAATACTGAGCTCCGTACAAAATAAACCAACTGCTCTGCTCACACGCGAAGCAGGGCTGTTTTTGGTTGATTTTTGAATCAACAAATTAAACAAACACTTGTTTTTGTTTGGTTGTTTTTTATTTTTTATTATTTAATATATGTATTAATGAAACCTTCTGAAAGAAAGAAACTGATTTTATGTTATTATTATTATTATTATTATTATCAGTAGTAGTAGTAGTAGTAGTAGTAGTAGTAGTAGTAGTAGCACTAAAAGTAGTAGCATTTTTAGTAGTAATAGTAGCAGTAGTAGCGTACTCACAGTAACAGTGGCAGTAGTAGCAGTAGCAGTAGTAGTAGCAGTAGCATTAGTTGTATTAGTAGAAGTAGCAGCTGTAGTAGTAGAGGTAGTAGTAAAAGAAAAACAATAGCAGTGCCAGTAGTTGTAGTAGTGGCAGCAGTAGCACCTGTAGTTGTATAGTAGTAGTAGTAGTAGTAGTAGTAGTAGGTGGTAGTAGCAGCACTAGCAGTAGCAGCAGTTTTAGTAGCAATAGTAGCAGTAGTAGTGTACTCACAGTAACAGTGGTATCAGTAGCATTAGTTGTATTAGTAGAAGTAGCAGTAGTAGTAGTTGCAGTAGCATTAGTTATTAATAGTACTATTAGAGATATTCATAGTATTTATTAGCACCATTAAAGTTTTAACAGCTTCTCAACAGGTGGAATAGTATTTTATTTAATGTTTTATAACCAGACCAAACTAACAGTAGCTGCTCTGAAATGTGACAGGTGGATGAAGAGTGGTCAATCGTTAAACATCATTTATTAAACTGATTTGTGAATATTTCAGATTTGTCAATTGCACTTCAGACAGACCAGGCTGCTCTTGCAGTCCAGTGTATGCATCTGACTGAGCGCTCTCACTGGGAGTCTGGAAGATGATGGTGGGTGTCTGTCTGTGCCAGGGGAGCTGGCAGGGATGCTATAGTATATGGCCGCAATATACAGCGCTGTCTGTTTATGTCTGAATGTGAGATGGGAGATTTTGCTCAATGTGTCTTTTATGGTTGCCGTGGCTCTGGATATGTTGGAGCTCACAGAACGTGAACAACGTCCAGGTAAATAAACTTTCAGACCATGTTCATGACGTGTGGTTACGGGAATATGCCGCTCTTTATGTCCGCCTTTATATGTTTGAATAAGACATTTTACTCCTGAGAAAAAAAATGCTAGTCAGGCACTACATCAAATCAGATGAAAAGCCATATGCAATGAAAATGTCTTTAAAATGTCTACGCTGAGGCTCCATCAACATTCTCCCATACTCCTGGCATTTGATTTTGATGCTCAGCTTGTCACAACTGACATTCAAGTAAAATTATATTAAAAATCAACTTTTGATCCGACCCTAAAGCTGAGTCTCGCTTGATACTTCAGATTATTCTTAACCCAGACCTCAACCCTAACAACTCTAACCCTAACTTAAAACATCTCTGAAGCCCTACCACAAAAACAAGCTTCAATTTTGGCAACATTAACTTTGAATTTTCAATGATTCTTTCATCTTTTTCTGCATGCGTTGCCATTTAGCAATAACGGTTTTGTTTGTTTGTTAGTTTCGGTTTAGGGTTTTTCTTTTGGAATTTTTAAAGCTATTTGAGTTGCATGGCACACATTTATCTGATCACATGCCTTCATTTCCATTTTATTTATTTCTAATTTTTTTGCACACGGCACAGGATGTGTGCTGGCTTCTGAAGCTCCTTCAATGTTTGTAAAATTCAATATTCAGCTTGTGATATACAATAAAACAAATATCACGATTTGTGGATAGCTTGTGGATAATTTTGTTTCCAGAATAAAGCCAGTCTAAATGTTGTGGGCTTTAAATAAAAGCATAAATGATAATTGTTGCCATATGGCGACAGAGCGCAGCGATGAAATTACAAAACAAAGAAATGACAAAATGAATAGGACCCTCAATTTTCCTATACATCATTTGGTACCACTTTAAAATAAGACCGCACTTATAAAGGTTTTAAAAGCCTGTTTATTACATGGTTATTAATTAAGTTGTAAACAAAAAAAAGTCATTTATAATCATTTGAAAGATTATTTGTAAGCGATAGGAAGTGATAGGAAGCGATAGGAACTGTTTTATGTGTAATACTAAAAATTTCAGAGATCTTACTGAAAATACCAAGGGAAAGGATGAGCCCAGATCTGAGAATGTGAATTGAATCACTTCACATGTTAAGGTACCCCCCATTTTTATTAATGTATAAAAAGTCACTCTGTTAACAGTGTAGAGGTGAGTTTACTATTTGGCAAATAAAATGTCCTGCTGTCCTTTCTATTTTTGTTTTATAATTTACTATTATTTAATATGAATGTTTTAATAAAATAATTAAGAACAATTAGTGAACAGATTTTAAACCATTTGTAAACCTTTATAAATGCAGTCAGAGTCTAAAGTGTTACCCATCATTTATAAATTGTAATATATATCATAATTCAGGGAGTAATGTGCCCAACCTTTTGGATATGATGTGTAAACCTGAAAAACCTTTTGTAAGTATAAAACTGAATGTAGATGTTCACTGTACATCTGTCCAGTGGTGTAAGCCAGGGGATTTCAACACTCTTAGATGTGCCCCCGTTAGTGTGTCTATACTTTAAGCCTGCAACCCACCCCACCCCCACCTCCAGAATCTATCCAAACACCTTCACCACCCACCACCCCCCAACCCCATGTGCATTTTCAGTGAATTTTCATCTTTCGGGTGGGTTTGTAAAATTAAAAACACTGGAGACTTTGTTTTGTAATTATATTGAAGCACAACAATATGAACAAACACTTAAATATCCCATTCAAACAATATTTAATGTTAAGTAAATGCCTTTGTTCTTATACCTTTTACCCCATTTACACAACAATGCATATCTGTGTAGGCAACAAACCGTTTTTACTGCTGTCAAACATTACTAATCCACAGCAAAACTTTTAGCCCTTTTCCACAAAAGTGGAACCAGTTCAGGTTCTATTCGTGAACCTAATTTGGAACCATTCTGTGTGTTTCCACCAACATAAATTGGTTCATGAACCACAAAGGTTCGTTCCCTGCTGGAACCAAATGTTCAGTGCGAACAGTGACATCATCCATTGGTCTGTGAAGATAAAGAAGCTCCAGAAAGAGCACAGAGCCTCAGATTCAGCGTTATGACTCAGTGGAGCTGAACATTTGCAGCACGTTATAAGGTCATCAAAATTGCATTTGAGTATTAGACAAGCAGACCAAATGGGTCTGTGCATGTGTTTTTTTTTTTTGGAATGGGGACAACAAAAACACTAGGTGCATTGACTATTTTAATCCATTGTTCACAATCTCATACATCACTCTGGACCGAACCCATCTGGTGTTAACAGTGAATAAACCATGACTGTATCCTGAATCTATCCATTTATCTGGCACTGGTGCTGAATTTAGCTACAGCATCACCGAGTCCCAGTACTCCTGCATTTTACATTGTCAATAACATTCTATTAAGCCAATCGACAGCAGGAGTTAGCATTTTGTATTTCAGCCACTCGTCTTTACGGTCCTTACAAATGAAGGCTGTAACTGTGCTGCGGACAGAGTCTAGTGGGTGTAAATGAATGGCTAAGGACTGTCAGGGAAGGAACACCTCAGTATTATATTTATATGTTAGTGTTTGAAGTTTCACCGTCCCCTAGACCGCTACACCATCATTGGCCCTATGATTGGCAGACTGACAGTTTTGCATGTCTCAAAGGAAGCATTTGCCTTGCATTGTATGTGATGGCGTTCCTACGTAGAGTCGGTTGATTATTTAAAGCAAAAAGGGGCTCTCAAACTAAAGTTTGACCTCATCAACTATGTCTACATTTAAAAGCCTCCCCATTAAGACAACTATAAGATGCATAGCCAAGTCTCCACCTTAGTCCACACACAATACCTCAGATAAGTGAGAAGACCGACTGTTTGGAAGAAGAAAAGCCTTGCCAAGCTTCCCCACATCAGCCTTGAGGACATATCACCCCGGACAGCAGCTTCGGAAGTAAACTCCAGATCACAGCTTGGCAGAAGCACTTCCGTGTGCAGAGGGAATGCTAGGCCTCTAGGTGTGACTAAAAGAAGATGGGGGGCTCCAAAGCACTCAAGACCCCAAGCTTATCAACCCCAACCCTAACCCAACCCAGAACAATCCCCCCACCCCCCACACCCCCATCCCATCCCCTACCTACAACACTTTCCCTCCAAAACGTACCCCCAGCTCCTGAACTTCCGCACCCTACCAACTCCCTCCCCGCCAGCTCCCCTCTGAGATGTGAAGAACATGCTCTCGCTTCTGCTCTTCCTGTTCGTTCCCCTGTTTGATTCCTCCTCTCGCTCCTTTCCTCCACTCCTCCTTTCATTTGTCTGTGTGTTTCTCTCTCTCCCTCTCTCCCTCTCTCTCTCTCTCTGATCTCAGCTCTCCTCTAGGTCTCACTGTGGTAAGACTATGGGGTCCCAGCAAGCGAGATCTCGCTTTTTTCGCTGCTTTCTCTAAAGCCGGCGTCTCATTAAGGGGGGAATGTTTGCATAGGCGAAGTTAGTATTTTTAGTGCGTTTGTTTGTTTTACGCATCCTGTGTTCTTGCTGTGGAAACAGAGAGAAGAGAGAGAGAGAGAGATAGATAGATAGATAGAGAGAGAGAGAGAGAGAGAGAGAGAGAGAGAGAGAGAAGAGAGACTTTGTGTGCTGCTGCGTTAAAGGCAAAGTCCTCAGCGTTTCACTTCACTACACCGCACTATAGGGAAGGAGGAGAGTCATATATAGAGAGAGAGAGACACAGAGTGAGCGTGAAAGAGAGAGAGAGAGAGAGAGAGAGAGAGAGAGAGAGAGAGAGTGGAGAGAAAAATATATAAAAAATATAAGCTTTCTTCGCTTCTCATTATGAGTGTTTCAGAGAGCGGCTGGGAACGCCGCGCTGATGGCACGCCTTTGGTTGCTTCCAAAATTACTCCTCAGCGGGCCGTGTGATGTGGCATTTTCCTGTAAACAGGTTTGAGGACGGGTGTTCCACAAGCTCGGGGAGGGAAAAGTAGGTTTAGTGCAAACTTTCACCAACACATGAGCCAAAGTTGCCTCCAGGCGCTCACTGCAAGCAGATAGGAGAATTCAACAAGGCCATAGAGCTGAATGGGGTTCAAATAAAGACGGCAAAAAAAAGCTCTTTGGATTTGGATAGACCCCCTGTAGGCTCCTTAGTACAATAACCTTTGGGCAACTAAAAAAACCTTTCCAGTGGTGGAGTGCATAGTCCTTGTTATGTAATATTATGTTTCATTGTTATGCTTTCAGCCTCATTAGACCTGTATGAGTTTTTATGTCTATCTACTACACTCCTGCTTACACACAATTACACAACTATTGGCTGCAGTGTCCCTATGGATTTCTATATGGACAAAAAAAGGATTTTTTTTCTTCAACTCAGTAAGACCTCAAAACTAAACAACATATGTGACTAAAAAGTGCTCAAATATTCATAAAAAAGTGAAACTGTGAGCTTCACTTTCACTAAATTCACACACACTGCTTGTTATTTACCCCAAGAAAAATAACAGCAACAGTGCTGTAAACTCCAAAGGAAGAACAATACACAAAAGAAAACCCTGCTGTTTTTTACCATTTGGAGCTTAGACTTAGGCTTAAGCTTAAGGTTGCCTTAGGTTTTAAGCTGATTTTCCAGGCTGAGTAAATGTGAAATATTCACTTGTACATCCACAAAGAGCACGATGACTTTTTTACGCATTGTACAAAATATACTACACATTCTACAAAACCTGGGAATGGTCTTGTCATGGTCTTCTATCACATCACTTACACTGAAATAAAATGTTACTACCCAAAACAAATTTGCTAATGTTTAGTGTGCTACATCATTTGAAACCAGCAGCTGTGTAAACATTGCATCATGAATGGACCAATAGAAATGCCCCAAAACTACTTGGAATAAAATATTTTAATATTGACTTCCACTGAAAATTAAGTAAGTTTTTTTCCTTAATTTTATACTGTTTTGGCAATACTTGTTATTCTTTGAGGAGTTGGTGTGTTCTCCCTGTGTCCGCGTGGGTTTCCTCCGGGTGCTCCGGTTTCCTCCCACAGTCCAAAAACACACGTTGGTAGGTGGATTGGCGAGTCAAAAGTGTCCGTAGGTGTGAGTGTGTGAGTGAATGTGTGTGAGTGTGTGTGTGTTGCCCTGTGAAGGATTGGCGCCCCCTCCAGGGTGTATTCCTGCCTTGCGCCCAATGATTCCAGGTAGGCTCTGGACCCACCGCAACCCTGAACTGGATAAGCGCTTACAGATAATGAATGAATGAATGAATGAATGTTTTTCTTTGGACAGTGACAAAATATATGTCTCATATATCAAGTAAACATTTTAAACAGGCCTTTAACCTTCCCCACAGATTAACGTTCCCACAGATTTACACAGTTCAGGGTCTTAATGAATCATCTGTGACAAAATATCACAAGGATGAAATGACACAGCACATTTCTTTCACTGTCTAAACAGTACTTTCACAAGAACTGGTTTCAGTGCTTTTTGAAAATGAACTACAAAAGTTTACTACAAATGTGAAGCGCATAGGCGTGAGGTGTTTTTTATCCTTCTTTTCAGACTTTAGCAGATCATTAAAGCAGATCAAAACTGACTGGGCTGTTGTTTGTAAGAAATAGGTCCATATATTAATTTGCTAAAACATTCAAACAATTAATTTTTCATAATACATCATTTAATGGCAGCTGAATATTGCCGCTATGTGGCTAACATTGCAGGATTACTATAATACTGAGATGTAACAAAAGTAGCAAGTTATTATTAAACACTTATTATAAGCTAAGGAATGATAAGTTTGATAAGAATTATAAGGAATTTTATAAGCTAATATGATAACAGCATGACAAGTATAGCTTTATTATAACAATTCAAATCCAAGTACTAGATTACTATAGACTACCCTCCTCAACTTTTTCAGATTCCTAGAACTGTCTCTCCAAGAACTACAGGGTGATTAATAAGCAGACTATAAAAAGAAAACTCACTGTAGTTTATTACCAAACATGGAAGCGATTACTTAGCTAAACCTTCCAAAAAAACATTACACTATCTCAAGACCACAAGTTCCTCTTTCAGGGACCAGATTTTAAATGAAGGCCCTAATTGTTTATGGCAGTTTCATTTCGCATGCGGTTCAGGCCTGTGGCCCTGTTTTTTCTTGCGAAAAACAAGCTGAGGATGATGTGCGTTCAGTTGTTGTCACCTGATCCCATGACAACGTGGTCACATGACAGGCCAAGCCTAATGAGTGGGCCCTTGGCTCGAGGATCAGACGCTTCTGGTCCGGAGGTTCGGTCCCCGACCATCCCGGACATGAATATTTCACTCCTGACCCACTTTTCAGGCACGGAGACCTCACTCCCAGAAGGACACAGCCATGTCCTTTCTACAGCCAAGCTCATGAGTCACTCCAGCACTTACTAATCCTGAACGTAAGCTTAACCGCATAAGAAATAGTACATACAAATAGGTCTGTTCCCTCAATGGCCTGTTGTTCGTGACTAATGTCTCAAAATCCCATATGGTGAACTTACATACAGCGTTCCTAACGAGAGCATGCCTTTCTGAAATGGTGATTTATAGAGGAAGGAAAATTCATGACATATTAATATGCTTTACAATATATGAGTATAGAGCACTGTGCAAAAGTCAGAGACCATCTTTCAGTTATTATATATCTGGACAAAAAAGAATTGCCATTAATAACAATAACCTTAACCTCCATGAATCTGCATGTGCTTGGGATCCCTTGGGTCATGATTCGAAGATTCTAGAATTGAAAGATCCCAGCTGATGTGTTTCAAAACGTTAAAAAAAGTTTCATTAAATGAATAGAGGCTGTAATAACAGCAAAGAGCACAGAAACATACTGAAATTATAATATCATTTTTGGTTGTTGTTGCATCTGGATAAATGTCTGTTGTAATGCACTGCAACTGATGTGATTTTTAATTGAACCATTCCACTGAAGGTAATACGCATCTTCAAACGCATGCATCTGTGCATAATAAAGAACAGAGACAATGCAGTATATTGTATGTACAGGAGAGTTTCCAGAACAGTGAAGGGTTTGCTGGAAGGCTCACCACATTCAATCGATACCCTCCCCCCTATTCCTTCTGCAGTGAAGAAACCACAAGTGATCTGTGCTACCCTGGCCTTCTTTCCCTGTGTGTGTGTGTGTGTGTGTGTGTGTGTCTTTATAAGCACTAGTATTGGCCTACAGCATTTTACTGTATGTTTAGTAAATTACTTCCCTTTCTTCCGTTAATACCAGTTTCCCAAAGTAAAGAAAAAAAAACATTGGTAATGTTCAGCATTTCTGAAGTTGTCCATTCATCCAACACTACAAAATACATCATGACAGAAGGTCAAAATAACAACTTCATAAACTGTTCATAATGATTAACATGACAGAGATACACTGCATGTCCAAAGCTTTATACACACATGCTCCAGTCTTTCCTCTGAAACTAATTTAAAAATGTGTGTGTGTGTGTGTGTGTGTGTCCTCTTTGCTGCAGTAACTGTTTCTCCTCTTTTGTGAAAATGATGAAACACTGGTGTAAGAATTTGATTGCATTCAGGCGTCAAGTCTATTTTCATTCATTCATTCATTCATTCATTCATTCATTGTCTGTAACTGCTTATCCAGTTCAGAGTCGCGGTGTGTCCAGAGCCTACCCAGAATCACTGGGTGCAAGGCAGGGACACACCCTGGAGTGGCGCCAATCCTTCACAGGGCAACACACACTCACACCTATTCACACTTTTTTGAGTTGCCAATCCACCTAACAACATGTGTCTAGAATTTATTGGAACAATAAATGTGCAAGTGGTCTTCAAACTTTTGCCTGTGACTGTGTTTGCTGATTCAGTTGAATATATGACCTTACCTCTTTTCTACCTCCATCCTGAGATAAACTGTAGGTCATGCTGACCCCCTTGATTTAGGTTACATAACTGCAGACACAAACACACTGAAAGGATGAGTGCCTTACCATTAAACTCATTTGGGTCACAGTCTGCTGTGCCACAGGTGGTCTTCCTCTCCTTGCTGTTTTTCAGCCTCTAGTCTGGTAAGTTCCTAGCCCTGCAGGCTAAAGGCCAATCATCCATACCTCAGGTCATCTGGAGGAGGTGGTGAAGTACCACACACCTACCAAGCTTCGACCAACAAAAAAAAAGTGCCAAGCTGCACTTGCAATCTGTCCTACACTTATGACAAGGGTCATTGCAGGGGTCGATTTGATTAATTAATACATTTTTTGCCCTGCTTGCCTACTGTGCTTTTCAGTAATAAAACATCCCTTATTACATCTGCATGACTGGGCAGAGCTAAACTGCTATAGTCCAAGTTTTGGGAAATATGTAAATGTGCTTGTATTCATTCATTGATTGTCTGTAATCACTTATGCAGTTCAAGGTCGCAGTGGGTCCAGAGCCTACCTGGAATCATTAGGTACACACCCTGGAGGGGGCAGCAGTCCATTGCAGGGCAACACACACTCACACATTCACTCACACACTTACACCTACGGACAGTTTTGAGTCGCTAATCCACCTACCAATGTGTGTTTTTAGACTGTGGGAGGAAACCGGAGCACCCGGAGGAAACCCACATGGACACAGGGAGAACACACCACACTCCTCACAGAGAGTCACCCGGAGGAAACCCACGCAGACACAGGGAGAACACACCACACTCCTCACGGACAATCACCCAGAGCGGGACTCAAACCCACAACCGCAGGACCGCACTACCTGCTGCGCCACCGTGCTGCCCTTTAAATGTGCCTGTATGAGTCATTCCATTACTCATCACAGATTAAATAATCCAAAATATGGCAAATGAAGGGACTAGTCTTCAAAATGGGACTTGTAAATGTGCAGAATCAACCTTAGGTTCAAACCAAGAACAATTTCCGAACTTAGATATATGTGTAAGTACACTACTGAAGGTCTTTTTTTTCCCAGAATTTACTAAACCTGTAATGTATAACTTGTACAAACCCAACACTGAATCCAAATCAGAACTCATTTATATTATGCTTTTGCTTGATTTGAAGTTCGTGAAAATTTTGACGTATACTCTATTTTATTTATTTCTGCATAAATATGATTTAAAGCATCACATAAGTCCTAAAAGTATATAAAGAGGATCCAATAAATAAAAAATGAAAGAAAAATATTATACTTGGTCATTTATTTATTGTGGAAAATGCTTCAATGTGCACTAATATCGCCAAAATAACATTGATCAGTTCTGAACACCAAATCTGTATAAGAGAAAAAAATAAAATCTTGCATTCCCACTACAGACAGCAAAGCACTGGCATTTTGTTCATTAAGAAGGCTTGTGCAAGGTTATTGTTTGTTTGTTTGTTTTTAATAAGATTCATCTGAGGAGGTTAGGTATAGAGCAATCCACTTAAAAATTGTAGAAAGATTAAACCATGGACTCACAAGTTGAGTTTAAAGCAGTCTTAAATAAATAATCTCACTCATAACTGTGTAAAACCACCTAGTAGAACACCATAAATGATATTAACTTAGCTGATTAGCTGATTCCTGAAGTATGTGCACTCTCAGAGAAAAAGATCCGATAGAGATACATTTTTGTCACTACAAGTACACACAGTGTAAATGTACCTCTAAAGCTACTGTAGTGGTTTTAAAGTCCAATTTTGTTCCCTAAAAGTACATTATATTCTCTTCTACAGAAGGAGAGGTGAATATTTGCAAGCTTTTATTACAGAACTGTTTAAAAATATGCAACAAAATATAAGTCCTGGAGATGAAATAAGGTACACCTTTAAAATCTGCAGTTATAATAGAATATGGTACACTTATGTGAATACTGAATATATGCCCTTAAAAGGTACCACAAAAGTGACAGTTTGTATGTTGATAGAGAGTCAAGTATACAGTTAGGTACTTGCGTATACAGGTAGGTAGTCATCTATGCAGGTAGGGATTCATGTATACAGGTAGGGAGTGACTTATAGGTGTAGGGACTTGTGTATATAGGTAGGAAGTCATTTATACAGGTAGGGATTCATGTATATGGGTAGGGATTCGTATATACAGGTAGGGAGACATTTATACATGCAGGGATTTGTGTATACAGGTAAGGAGTCATTTATACAAGTAGGGATTCGTGTATACAGATAGGGAGTCATTTATACGGGTAGGGATTCATGTATACAGGTAGCGAGTCACTTATACAGGTAGTGATTTGTGTATAAAGGTATGGAGTCATTTATACAGGTAGGGATTTGTGTATACAGGTAGGGAGTCATGTACATGGATAGGGATTCGTGTATACAGGAAGGCTGTCCTCGTCTATCAAGGCACTGATGTGTTATGAAAGAAATATTATGGAGAATAACAGAGCTAGATTAGCCCAGCGGGTTCTTTGGCCTCTCAGCTTGCCTCCCATTAGTTTGAAACGAATCTTTGTCACAGCGGGAACGAATGGCTGTACTGCTGCATATGATTGTTAGAAAGAGGGCAGCAATGTTGATTTCTCTTTCTGTTTTCTCGCTCTCACACACACTTATACACATACACGCACACATTCTTTTATTCTGCATTTTACCCTGTCTGTATATCCCACAATGCAATGAAGGCAAACAGAGTACAGGGCGGTGGTGTTAAGTACATGCAGGTATTGCTGTGAGCTTTGCTACGTGTCCTTGAATCTGGCCAGTCATTAAGAGCCGTAGGCAGCCTGTTAAAAGGGGGCGGCGGAGGAGGGTCCCAGCAGGCCGTTTGACTGGACGAATCTGCCTCTCTCTGGCCTGGAGCTGCACTGGGCTCGGGCTGAGAGGAGAGGAGTGCTCGCTGACTGATTAGGTCTGTGGGAAAAGTAGAGCCCGGGGATCCTATTAGAAACACTAGAGTCAATGACAATGCAGACAGACGACACACCTGGACTGCCACAGCGCATCTTCACCCCCTTCCATCACCTCACTACACACCGGAATCCATCCATCTGCCACACAGCAGGCCTGTTCAGCTCTATCTGGAAGGTTTAGACCCTAGTTGTCTGTGAAAATGTAAAAGTAAGGCTGCGGATTATAGTTTTTTCTAACTGCAGGAAAGTGGGTGGTGGACATTGTGGTAAAATTATATTAAGGATTGTTCTCACAAGGGCTGTGGGTATAATAATAATAATAATAATAATAATAATAATAATAATAATTATTATTATTATTATTATTATTATTATTATTATTATTATTATTATAACTGTAACAGTAATAATAATAATGTGTGCTAGCTCCTTTATTGGATTTCCAATACTATGTTAGTGCAATGCTATCACATTATAGCACCAGGCTATCACAGGGCAACACACACTCAACCAGTCAATCACACACTCACACGCATGGACAGTTTCCTACAGCCGATCCACCCATTAACATATTTCTGGACTGGAAAGAAAGCAGATCACCCAGAGGAAACTCATACAGACACAGGGAATGCTCACAAACACTTCACAAACAGGGACCCAACATGGACCCAGGACCCCAGGACCCTGGAGCACGTGATAGCGACACTACTTACAGTGCCATGGTCCACCCTGTTCAAATTCACTGTATTATTCATATGAATTGTAGCAACATTTTCTTTAAAGTATTAGGATATGGTTTTCATGCAATGATTATTCCATGAGCAGCAAAATGGAGGTAATGACTTGTTCACTGATGCATGCAGTCATGAGTTTACTGATCCAATACATTTGATTTGCATAACATATTGTTGTCCTGACTGAGAATGCATCGCAATTTCTGTATATTTTTCTGTTGTTTTTAGAAATTAACCTCCCCAAACGGATGCAGAAAGACATCAAAAGAGAACTGTACAGCCCCCATTAAGACATATTTGCTTGTTCCCTAATCTTTGCTGAATATTATTTAACCAGCCCATTTGCTCTCACACTAGTTCCTGTGGCAATGTAAATGTAATCAGGAAGCACTTAAACAATAGGCTTCTGCCCTCCCAGATCAGCGAGCGGTAAAAGAAGGCTCTTTGTTTCTAAAATAAGAACAGTTTGACATTTGAAAGTCAGCTCAGCCCATTGCTGTGAAGTTCGCCGGCGGCTGGAACACAGGCCGGAACCCTCCAAGCTATTTCCAGCCTCTCTGAAAACCCGTTATTGTAAAGCGTGTAATTACAGGCCTCGACGCTGCACTTAATTCCCAAACAATATGGTGTACTTATACACAAGGACGTCGAATTTACGCTCGGCCCATCGCTGGCATGTGGAGGCCGAAGCTACTGTGCAGCGGCCGCCAAACCCTGGGCCACCACCCTGAGCTCTGCTTTCTCATTATCCCAAACCCTGCTCCACAACCCTAATGAGGACAGCCCAGAGAAGGAGGATGCCTCAAAGGGACCACAATGCATTTCACAACTCACACAGTGTCATGTCTACACAAACAAAGATCGGGCCAAACAATATGGGTTTGTGTTTTGTCTTTGTCGGACGTGTTGTTTGCTGGCGTTCAGGGGCAAGTGTTTGGGGCATTCAGGGCCAAGTGTTTGGGGCATTCGGGGCTAAGTGTATTGGCAGACGGCAGAAACAGAGTTTCACACCTGTTTAAAAAATACGTTTGATAATAAGGGCTAAGGAATATGAATTAATTTCATTGGCTTTTCTGAATGCATTTTATTTACACTTTTAAAAAGCTAAACCTAAAATGGTTGTTTATGGCATTGTTCTCAAATCACTTTCTAATACATTCCCATTTTAAGATCACATATTATACCCCTCGTACACAGGTCTTAATGAAACGTCTGTGATATGCTGGTCAAAATACCTCAAGGATAAAAACCACAACAACATTCTCACGTGCACTACACCGCCTTTTTCAGATACACACCAATCCTGTTCCTTTAAATGAGAACCAGCCACAGCTAATCTCAGCACACTTCACCACAGAGAGGAGAGAGGAGCAGAAACTCTGGATTTTAGCCATTTTCACTGGGTTCACTTTCTTCTCCATTCTTGTTTTCACCATATTTAATCAGTATATTTATTTCTTCCTTCCCGTCTTGTCAGTTTTTCTCCATATAACCTCATCTTTTCTCTCTCACATAAATGCAGGTAAAGTGCTGTGATGGGACAAATTTAACGTGTCTGAGCAGCACAAATCAGAAAGACTAGTTTTTTGTTTTTTTACAATGTTTTCTAACTTAGAAAACCCACAGAATATTGTCTGAGATGTTCTGTATCACAGTGTTTGGGTTGCTAGACTCCAGATCCACAAATTAATGTGCACAAACACTAAACAACTGATTACCCTTAGAAAAGATGGTCTTTTTGTCTCCATTTTGAACAATTTGTAATTTATTACTGAGATACTGGGACCAATCAATTAATCATCAGAAATAAAGTAGAGAACGAAACCCCAATGTTTATCAAATTTAATAGATGCATCTGAAAAATGTGTTATTAACCTCAACACTGGTTAATAAAGTTGTAATGTGCAGCCTGCTAGCTTGAGTATCATGTTACTTCATACGGAAGTGTTATCAAAATACCAAAGAACACTGTGATAATACATAGACAATGGCAAATTGAACCATTTTTAATGAAGCTTCAAATTAAGCAGTCTGCAGAGGTCAGGGGAAGGTTCCAACTTTTGTCAGAAGCTGGATGAGTGTAAATGTAGATGTAGGGCTCATGGCTGAAGTCCAGGGATAGTCCCCCCCAGGGCAAAGAAACAGACATCATATGAACGTTGTGTTTTGGGCTAAAACTGGTCAGTCCGTCATGGCATTTATTAAGCCCAAAAATAGATGTTGAATTTTGGGCTCTGTTTGGTCATTCTGATTTGGTCCAAATTTAGCCCACTACAGACATCTTTTTTTAGACCATTTACCACAAGTAGTATTTTAGATGCACAGGGAAGTTTTGTTTTTGTAGTCATCTTTAAGATTAAATGTTTAAACTCATATTTAATATGTGTTCAACAAGTTTTTGCTGGGTGGGGCATGATCAACAAACCCAAAGTTCAGTAAAAACACATATAATTACATGTATTTAAATTCCTTCACCCCATACACAGGAGGAACCGTGTCTGGTCACAAGTCCAGTCACTATGGCCTTATTTATACCAATGCATGCTACCTTAGGTCACATGCCATCACTGTCTACGGTGTTTCTGCAGTGAATCACAGTACAACAATCAATTACAGCCATCAAAATTAAACTCAAACTTAATGAAACTAAATAAAGGCAAAAACTACAAAATGGACAAAATAGAAAATGTTGTAGTTTGAGAGTTGTCGTATTTCTACAGCTAAAATAAACAGCCCCCTCGTCTGGACTATTGCATTTACTCTCAAGGGGCTCGTTCTGACTATGCACAGGGAGGACGGTGGCAGTTAATTCACAGTCTCCTTCTCGTCTGAAAAGTCAGTTAATGTGTTTTCTTTAGACCTCCCTCATCATTTTACCCTTCACTCGCTCAAGCATTGGGAGGACAGAATGGAGGACTCCCCCTGTCCGGAGAGGAAATGACAAATAAGTACTTCCAGCAGACTGGAAGAAGCAGCAAGAGCAAGGACACGCGTCAGTGGCTTCAGCAGAGGAAATAGGAGGGACATATTACACTGTCGCACAAAGGCTAGTGTGTTTGGAGCTGTGGTGCCATGTGCCCGACTTGCGCGAGGCAATAGCGAGGAATCTGTTTTTTTCTGCCCTCTCTTTTCCTCCTGTGTCTTTTCTCTCTTTCTTGGAAGTTGATGAAGTTCCTAAATTGCCAAGTAACTAAGCAACGAGGCCCTGCAATTTCCCCCCACACTCTTCTTCATCACACTCTTGTGTCCCTCAAGAGGCTTTTTCAAAGGAAATCCTGTTTGACGGGGCCACTGCATCTTTTTTCCATTCCTCGTTGCTCCAGTTTGGCGAGACGCTTGCCCCTTTGCTTTTAATTGGTGGAAATCTCAGCAGCCTCTCGGTCTGGTTTGTGTCCTGGCCCTTTGGCTCGGGCCGGGGCCGTGCCACTGAAGCCAGAGACGCTGCCACTCAGCATTAGGTCCCACCATCCCAGAAGAGGCGGCCATTTCACGCATCCAAGAAATTATGCCGCTCGAGAGGCGAATTTGATAATACGCTTATTTTCTCCACGCACCCGCAGGGAAGGAGAGAAGAGGGGAGTGGTGGAATTATGTGCTATGTTAACTTTGCACCCATCTATACGGCCGCGAGCCTTTTTCTCCATGCACAACAGTGCCTCTGTACTGAGAGAGAAGGAAAGAAAGAAAGAAAGAAAGAAAGAAAGAAAGAAAGAAAGAAAGATCGATCCAAAAAATGGAAGGTCCTTCAGCCATGTCATGTGCCATGTCTCTCATTGTTCCAGTGCTCAGTGTCCCTCACGGTACTGAGAGTATATGACTTACTTGCCACTGGTGCTCATGTGCATCCTTTCAGGTTAAATGTAGAACACAAGCTATGCTAACTGATGCATAATATAAAAAAAAAAACTATTGTAAATGTATTAAAAATATATACATCAAAAATTAAGGTGAGGTTAACTTAAAAAAAAAAATGTTGAAAAACACAAAGCAAGATAAGGATATTGCTTCATTCCTGTTCAAATAGTGCTTTATATTGACTTACATTTGCTGTTTTAGACTACTTAAGGTAGAACAGACTCTGGACACCTTTGAAATTAAACACAGATGTGTTTACTCGAACCTAACCAAATCATGTTACAAATATGTTTCTGTGGTAATTCAAACAGTGAATATAACCTTACAGAAAATGTCCACTTCAGCCACGTACGAACAACAATCATTCCACCTAAAAAACATAAAGAGAAGTGTTTTTCCACAATTGTAGACTGTCCTTTAAGTAGTTTGTAAATAACAAATGAGAAGAATTTATCAGTCACTCCATTCATTATGAGTTCCATCAAGAAAAAGATGCTGCAGAAGCATGTGCATTGATTTGTTCTGTTGTTGGGGATAATACTGTATCTGAAAGTAAAAGTATGTATGAGTTTTGGTTCAGACGACTTAAAGATGGTTGCTTTTTGTTTTGTTTTCCTTTTTTCTAACAAAAAGTTTTGTGTTCACCTTGGATAGCTCTGTTTTGTCTTCCTTAGTCTTGTTTTCTTTTCAAAATTATTCTTTTGTCTCTCAAGTCTAGGTTTTTTCTATCTCTTTGTTTAAACTGGTCCTGAGGTTTAGTTCTTAGTTTATCCTCTGTGTCTGTTAAAGGTTATAGTCTTATATATATCATTGTATATACTGTTATTGTCTTGCTTTGTCTTGCTTTATTAGTAGTTCCTTTAGCCCATGTTTTGTATCTAATTTTAGTTGTTGCTTGAGTGTTCATTTCACTTCTTGTGTTTATGTTTCCTGATCTGTGTATTTCTATGTTAATAAATTCTGTGATTATTTCCTTTTTCTTTGTCTCCTCACACCACACCCCAAATGTGACATTTAATACTTCCAAAAATTCAACAAGATCCTGAAAAGTGTTAATTCTTCATGAATATAACTGAAGGCCTTCAGAGACTCACTCCAAGTTATTGTCAAAACCACTTAGCTCAGTTGAGTCCTACACACACAGGGTAAATATTTGGAATTTCCTTCATAGAGGTCCGTGATTAAATTTGGGACCATGAGATTTCAACACATCCTCGTCATTAAACCTGAAAATTATTACACGATGACCTGGTGGGCTGCCACTGAAAACAAGGGGATATCTGATTGGCGCGAGAGCTGGTCTGAGGAAGCCAGCACTTTCTTTAGTGTCAGTATCCTGGTGGTTTGGATGGGCAAGGCTAAATGTGGATGCCATCTTCCGTAGGAGACCACACAAGACAGCAGCTGTCTCGCATAGATCCGGCCGTCAGATGAGCGGTGGTGGCCGCCTGCAATGCCATGTGTCAGGCATTTGCAGCTTGAATGCAGGTATTCAGGAAAGATTCCAGTGGGTCCAGCATCCTGCTGCAGTTTTCAACAGCACCAGGGGCTCTTCAAGGCAAACATGAGCCACTGCCAAAAAAACTTAAGAATGCATGCTGCGCAGTATTCCTAGCATTTCCTTCTGGAGCGCCTCGCTGACATTGGCGTCTTGATTCTAATGGCTTTGCTCTGGAAGGAAATTACACTTTCTAATGCCAATTTGCTTAAGTCATATTCCCTCGCAAAGGATTGCAACATTAAGATGACTGTTTCCTGGACATTTTACTCATGTTATTACTTCAAAAGTAAATCACAATTATGACTTTTGATAGTTTGGAATTAGCACATCATTGAATAAGTCTTTACTAAATAAGTACAGTCTCTATTTCTATTTTATGATGCTTGGGATAATTTATGTTTTCACTGCAGTGTCATCAATCCAAGCAAACAAGCATGTCGTTTACCACTTACTGCACATCAACAGCATAGTTCCCTGACCATGAAATCGTCGAGTGGAATATGAGAATGAAAATATGAGCACTTCATGGTGACATTGAGGAAAACTAGCACCAACACTGTGATTTGAGGCATAATTTGGCATAAACAAAAGATCAACATGAGGCTACTGAGAAGACAAACACGGGCTGGGAAAAACAAACAAGACCACATTGTGCTCGGGCTGGCCGGCTTTATCTCCATGTGTTCCTGTTTGTTTGTTCTGCTGATCAGAGAGTTGTGGGCAAAATGCTGTGAAATGATAGGTGAGATTCTGACGCTGGTACATCGTTACTGCGCAACAAAGATGTTATGTTCTTTTCTGAGCCATTTGTATAATCGCTTCAAGATATAACATCTTTTTTCTTGGTCCTTTCCATCCTCTACGCAGTTTGTTATTTTCGGGTGGGTGAAAAGCAGATGATATTTCACAGCTTGATGAATAAAGACCAATTGTTCAAATTCTATGGCCCATTAACATAACAAAGCCATGTGATTGGCTTCTTGTTGGTTCGCTCTGATGCTGAGTGGTTCCCACAGCTGTCATTATGAATGGCATGGCTTAGCATGAGGCTGGAGTGACAGAATACTGTGCCTCAAGGCAACATGTAAGAAGCTATGAGGAACCTGCAGGACATTTTTACACATTGCCATAACCTATCATAATCAGCTGTGGAGACCTGTTGAGCTTGACTAGATGCTTCCAGGCAAAGTACAGATCTTCCTGTGGCACAAGATTGTATTAGGGTTTTAATAGGAATGAGCAACAATTGAAAAATTCGAGTAAATGTTGTCACCAGGTAGTGGAACTATCCTGCGACGTATGCTGATGAAATGTACAGTTCTAGTAAGTTAGTCAAATTCCACACTGGGTTACAGTACAAGTTTTATATATGTTGCAGAAAATCACATAAATACACTCATCTCTCCAGGCCATCAGGCTGCTGAACAGCCAGGAGCACTTTGAATCAGACCGTAGTCCATATATATATATATATTTATATTTATATTATATACTTGCTACTGTGAGGGACAATGCACCTATGTTTTCACTCACTTACACTTGTATTATGTGATGTGATTTTTGTTTTTCACAATTCTGCTACATTGTGAGATTGGGCAGCATGTGTTTACAGATAGCTTGGATGTCTGAAACATGGTTTAAGATACTTTGAGAGATGTTAGCATCACCCAGGAGATGAAGCTCCATACACGATTGTTCTAGCCCCTGATCCTGATCCTATCAATCACCTTGGTTGTAACCATGCCAGTGCTAAAGCCAGCAGTGGTTGGCTGAATAAGTTCAAGTTGCTGGTATTTAAAATAAAACAATATTGTGAGGTATTAAAATGTTCAAACTGAACACAGTTGCTGACCAGATTCATTCACAGCCACAGTTTATCTCCACTCAGAATGACAAAGGGTAAAGAAGGGGTCAGTATAGGCTTGCAACCCCATTGTAGCCAACTGTGATACAGTGTGTGTTTTATTAAACTTTCTATCATGAACAGCACTATTGTTTTCAACTGTTTGTGCTAGAGTAGCTCTTCTGTGGGATTGGACCACACAGGTTTGCTGTCATTCCCCTCTGCACTCTGTGACCCTCAGACACTGGTTGCCCTTCTTTAGAGAGCTTTTTGTTCCAAAACATCAACTTCATAAACTGATTGTTAAATACAGGTGCCATAGTTATGAATTACTTATTTATGAAATCAAATGCAGAATGGGTGGTTAAATATAGAAAAGTTTTCTGTATTAAAGCTTTAGTATTTTTGATATTAATGTCAGTGCACTCATTTACAAATTTTGAATTCTTGGTTATAAATTCAGCATTTGGATTCTATGCATTTTGTGTAAATTTTGAGCCAATTTGACACCACACCTGCTGTTTCAGTAGATGGATGTTATAATACTGTGCACATGGCAGTGATTTTATTATTAGATTTTAAACACTACATATACAAGGGGCTCTCTGTTAAAACACACATGAAATGTATTATATTTTTATTCTTCTGTGTAATCACCCTTAACATCTAGGCGTTTGTTAGATATAGTAATTAGATTTGTTAGATAAAGTAAACACACTTCCTTTTCACTTCAAAATCGATAGTTTTTCACAATCATCAGAAAGTTGCTTTCTACAGAGATCGTTCTTCAAGTTTGGGAGGAGGTCAAAAAACCCTGGCTATACAGTGGAGATTAATGTCCTGGAATTCACAATTACCCACAGCATGATGCTCAAGTTTTATCAATGTACTTATCATACTCAGACTGGTTTGATTTATGTAAAATTAAAATTTGTCTTCCCTCAGAACATCTCACGTCCTAGAACCATTATGTAAAGACTCGCTGGATTAGTAGATTATATCAACACAGAAAATTTACTGAAAGCCCCTTCAGTGAACTGGGTTGGAGGCATATTCTCTTAACCCTAATGAAGGCCTGTGTCTTGAAATACGTGGTTAGATATAACATGTGGTTTCTCTGATGAGTAAGAGTTCCAGGCTTGACTTTCTCCACCAATCTGAACCTTTTATCAAGCACCATGTTGGACGGTGAAAGAAAGTTAGAGTTAAAACTTCCATGATCCACATCACGAGCAGTCTCACCAGGCCAATTGTTCTTATGTCACTAGTAAGTGTTTCTCTACATTCACTGTGTTTATGTTTGACCTAAATTGTTAGAGGTGCATTCTGTTAAAAACGCGCAAATGAGAGCAAATGTCGACCGAACTCTAAACGTTTCAATTTGATGGCAATTAAGTCTATTCGGTAATCACTTTATGTTCTGATTGCACCAGAGATACAAGAAGCACAGGGAGGGATTAAGCACTATTTTGTGTCTGTTGCGTGGGGTGCAGACTTCATCAGGTGAAGGAGCCGATCAGAAGAAAGCTAAACGCCAGCCAAACGGTGCTCACTCTCCAACATTAATCGAACATAATTGGTGCTTAAAGTCTTAAATTATTTATTATTGTGAGATCTGACAGCGCTGCTCAGAAGCAAATTGGGATCATCTTCCATGACCACCAAGGATTTTGCAGATTTAAGCCAGAACTAAGTTTATTCCCCCTTACACCCCCCCATGTGCTTTTATCCCCACAAACGAAGCGTTTAAAAGGATCACCCGCGACAGATAACCATGTTACTGTAAGAGAGAAATAAGGGCGCCCCCCTCCTCTTTCACCCCCGCTCTAATTGTGCAGAGGTTCCCTGTGGGTTTTAGATGTTTGACACTGCGAAATGCTCTTAAATCCTCCTTGCTCTTCTCTCTCTCTCTCTCTCTCTCTCTCTCTCTCTCTCTCTCTCTCTCTCTCTCTCTCTCTCTCTCTTTTCCACTGTGCCCTATCTCTGGCGAAAGAAAAAGGGCCGTATGTCGAATTTGTAAATTTAGCGTTTTGCAAAACGCCGCATTTAATTGAGTGCGGACACGCTCCGATTCGAAATGCTGACTTAAGAAAAAGAAGTTCTGGTTTTTGAAAATGACTTTGGAGCACTGTGCAAGCCCCCGCCCCCAACACACACACCCTTTACACCCCAAAACAACCACGCAGCACAACACACACATCATATACTAATCTCTTATTCCTGTCTTTGTGGGCTGCTACTACTGCTTTCTGTACATCCTGAATTTAATACATTTGTGCCTCAGCATTATGTCCTTTTTGGAGTACAATTAAATATGCTCAAGTATTAAACTGGGATTTTTTTTTTCTTGAGTTGCTGGGAGCATTTTTTTTCCATGTTTACATTTGATTTTTTATGTTATGGTCATCTTCACTAAAGTCAAAACATGTCCAAGTGAGAAACATAGCATTTTTCTTGGTACAGGATGCTCAAGTTGCTCGGTCGGTCACTGTGTTTAGGTTCTCCTTCATCCGTTTGCTTCTGTGTGATTGAATGGAGCAGAATCATGTGTGCAGGAGTATGGTTCACACAGTGGGGGACATATTAACAGAATTAACAAAGAAAATCTTAACATAATTAAAAGCAATAATCTATTTAACTAATATGTGCAGGATTACATCAATTAGAAGTTTTCAATTTCAATTTTAGATTAATTTCTCAGACCTACTATAAACTTAACACCCAAAATTTAAAAACTAATTTTTAGGATAAATTCCTATTTGTTTTAATTGTGATGAACCTCACCTTGAGTCTATGGAATTTTGTTAAAGGGAAAAATGAGAGAAGGTCAAACAGTTGGAGGAGATTTAGTCTTGTTCTTTGCCTTCATGCACATCATAATTAAGATGCCAGAAAGGTATCTTAGCACAATGCTTTGGAAGAACTGTGTAAGGCTCTCTAAAAAGTCATTTTTGTAAATGAAATCTGTGAATTTAAGGAAACTTGTTTAAAGAATCTTCACATAGTGAAGACGTCCAAGGAAGAACCCCTACATTTCTAGACATTTAAAGTTCTCTAACTTCTCATGTGGTCGTTTTGACCATATGTGGTTCATCTCTGACATTGCCCAGAGAACCCTTCCTGTCACTCTTCATTTTGCTAAAGTGTAAGATAACCAATATTATTCACTTTTCTCTCTCTGGAGCTGTCTCTGGAGTAGTGGTACCACTGAGCAATCACATACTCAGGCTCTGAGGAACGTTTGAATCTCCTTGTGAGGCGAAAGCTCAACAATGGAGGCAACCTTGTCTTTAAGCGAGGGAATGCCTTGTGTGCTGTGGGACCTGAATGTGCAATCCTGAGAGACAACCATCCACTCAAAGATGGTATATGAACGATATGTGTTCAACATTAATGCCTGTTGCTCTACTGGGGGTTAGTCTGAGTTGGGGGGCTCTAGATCTGTCGTAGACCAGTAGACCAGTGGTACCATTGTGATAGGATATATAGGTCAAATTCTTTCATAGCCAGACTAATTAAAGACAATTAAAGGTATAAAAAGAGCTTTTCCATTTGTAATTCTTTATACCCTCCATATTCAGGATTAAAACTCATTACATTTACTGACACCATGCTGTAAGCATGGGGCAATGGAGCTAATATCAATGTCTTGTTGTCTTTATTTCACAGTGAGAAGGACACAGGAGTGTTGGCCAACTCAGTGCTGTCCTGGCTGGAGAGATCAATAAAGCCCAGTGTCTGGCTCAAGTCCAAACAATGTCAGAGAGGTCCCAGTGCAGATGAGCCAGCAACTTTTTAGACAACTGCACTGCTACTTTAACCACTACATCCACGGTCAATGGACTCAACACCAGAAACACTAACCACTGAGCTGTAATCACTTTATTTCTATGCATCTATTTAGTGTCTGGTCCTGTCAGTCAATACACTGCAATTTGTGCTGGAGGATCTGGAGTCAGTGAGCAGCCTCGTGTAGTCTATGGAAAATACAAGCAGAGGGAAGTTCCGCCACAAGCATCCATTTCTGAGCAGATCCCGCACAAAGGCTGTCCTATTCCAGAAAAGAAGGCTTGTTGTTCTACGGACACAGTGGCCTCTTCTTTGTCGTCGTTTAAAATGACAAATGTCTCATTTTAATATTTCCTGTTTGGCTCATTACAAATATTTAATATTTTGAAAATCCCCTGATTCATGTCATGACTCCATTTCATGTACGAACTTGTTCATCATACCCTTAATACACATTAAACCCATAGACAAGAGGCTCTATGTAGCTTCAGTTCCTCACTCTCCTTTACAATTTACATATTAGCTTCAAAAGTGATTTCATAAATCTTCTATGTGTTTGTCTTTATTTTTTTTAAATCAGGCTGTGTGACAGTCATCCATTCATTTTCTATAACCACTTCATCCTGATAAAAAAGCAGGAGCACACACCGAGCAAGGTGACAGTCCTTTACAGGGCATCACACACTAACCCAGCCTCTCACACCTGTGGACATCACACACTCATGTAGTCACCAAAACCTATGAACAGTTTTCACCCTCACACAGTCACTCACACACTCACCCATTAACGGATTATAACTGTATGGCAGAAGAATATTTTATTGTGAATGTATGTTAATGAATAAACATGCTTATTAATTGAACATTTGTGTATTTTATTTTAACAAAATAATAAGCCTGAATTCTATGCTTGGTTCCTTTCAAAAAATGTTTATAAGAACAACGGTTACGGTTGTTTTAAAGGTTCCATATTGGTTGAAGTTTTTTTTCCTAGAACCATAAACCATACCGAGAACTAGTTCTTAAGGTAGAACAGCTTTCTGCCCCAAGCTATGAACTTTTACCTTTGCAAAAGTTGCCATTAGATCTTTAATATCAAGGGTGGTTCATCATTATTCAATTCCTGGACCCTCCAGTGTGTAGGGCAGAGTTTTCTGAAGGTGCTGGGAGAGCACACCCAGAACACTCAGGGTAAACCTATGTGGGACCTACACCATCGCTTGCCTTGCAATGCAAGGTCATGTGGACATATAATATTGCTTGTCTGGCGAAGCGAGGGGCAGAATCAATGGTCTGTATAATGATATAGTGTGTAATACATGTCTGCTTGCTGGTAGTTATCGTGGCCCCATTAAACTCAAAGGCATAGCCCTCCACAGTGCTGCGTGAGGGGTTCTGCGATGCCGGAGATTCTGCGGTGGCACCTCTCCTTCCCACCCTCAAGTAAACAAGCCATAATTAATCGTACAGCGTGTAAATTTAGCCCAGAGGCATGGAGGCCACCTAAAACCTCGCCACAAGGAATAGTCCTGGCAAATTGCCACGCCATATTTTTGACTCTGATCTTTTTTTCTTCAAGTACCAATAGCAAGCCTCGGCTGGCGACATGAACATTTTGGGCTCAGGCCCGTCTGAAAATACCAGCCCTGTCTGTTTTGGTCAGAGATTGCAACAATGAATGGACAAAATGAGCGCATAGTCCTAGAACAGCACTGCAATAGTTAATGTACTCCTATACCTCACTTGATATATATGCTGGTAGAAGGTATTAAAAGACCGATGTCTACAGTACAAGCCCAGACATGTCTGAAAATGCGTTTTGCCGCTCTTGTAGTTGTGATAATTTTATACTGCATGTTACTCTTTACAATGAGCCTGTACCTCATATTATTATTGAATATTTTACTGATACTGTGTTTAATACCATAAAATAACTATTTTATTCATTAATGTGGGGATCTGGAGCTCCTACCAACCCACATCCTGAAATACAACAACAGACAGCGCCTAAGTCAATGAACACGGGATAAAATAAGTCATTCTGATTTTGTGCACATTCTGGGACTTATCCAAGTCGTCAATATAATTGTCCCACCTCCTCATCTGTGGCCCTCCAATCACAGTGCTCAACCATTTTTTATGTGATAGCACGAAGGCAAGATTAAACGGAGCTAAACAAACACAACAGGTGTGGAGAAATAAGAGCACTGATTAAAATGTTCTTCGCTCATGGGGTCTCACACATTTTTACTGTGGCTCATTCTCATTTAAAGGAACAGGAGCTAAAACTAACCAGTTGGAACTGAGCTGTCTGGACAGAGGGAGAATGCTGCTTTGTTTTTTGATCCTTGGAGTATTTTTCCAAGTTTTGTGTTAACTTATGGACAAAGGTTATAATATTTCCTCTTTAAAATATATATTTTAATTTGGAATGAACAGTAGTTAAGCAGAATTTTAGTTTTTGAGAAAATATAATCAAACGTTGTTCCCGAAGTAGACTAAAGGTCACATTAGATATTTGCATTTCATATATTTCATGTGAAATATATATGGCCTAAAGTTTGGCACTGGAAATATACTTCTCTTGTAGTGGGCACTCATTAATAAATTAACCAATTCACCAACCATAACCCGAAACAAACATTCAAAGAATGATATATGCCATCTACATCTACTACCTCCTGACTTACTGCTCACCAGGCTGCCTCTCGATTATACAAATCAGCTAAACCTATATTACATATAAATTAGTGAGTACATACAGCTAAAGATGTGGAACTACAGTGCTGCTATGTAAGCCTCCTGGTCACCACAGCCAAACCCACTGTGCTATTGGGTGAAAACTTCAACCTGGCATTAAGTTTTCCTCATGACATGCATTTGCCCTGGAAAGGTGTGGCTTAAAATCAATCATCCCCATGAAATCCACTCACAAAAAGTTTGACTGACCTCAGCTTCAAGCATGGTGATTTAGGCTCCTGTGCAGATGATCCAGAGAATCGTGTTGTCTTGGCCAATGCTGTTCTATGTGTGAGCTACTGAACATCTGTGTTCACCTTAAAGTAGCTGAATTAATTCCTTACAAAAACGTCATAAACTTTTAGGCTAACAGTGTGTATCTAATTAGGGGAGGCTCCATGAACATGAGAAGCATATGCTGCAGGCCCTAAAATGCTTGCATGCACTTGCTGGCAGAACACTGCTTAAAAGCACACTTTTAAAGTCCCATATGGCCTATACGACCCAAAGTGCATGTCCCGAACAAAGTTTGTGTGAAAAGTAGTGCAGCGAAACGCAAATGCTTACTTACAACTAGCAAAAGCACGTCCCCAAAAAGCTGATGGGGTCATCTGGGCCCTGTCCAGGCATCGGGGGCCTAAATTGGTGCGAACGAACTGATTATTTAAGCGTAAAAATGTGGCTGATGCCAGGTGCAGCCTCTCAGAGGTGTGACAGAAGGAGCGAGGGAAAGCGCTGGTGAGGGAGGCGGGTCGTGGAGAGGGCGAGTGAGGGCTCTGAACCCTCCAGGTGCACTGCAGAGTTGAGTGATGGAAGCAGGGCTTCAGCAGGGGCACAGCAATGCTACACAGCAACCAAACACGGCACTTTTCACAGGGGAGGCAAAACCACACTTCCGAGTGTTGCTGTGCACTAGCAACGTCCAAATGTTTAGAATCGCCTGTGATATTCACGCTTAACAAAACATCCTGAAATATTAAATGGGAATTGCTAGTAATATAAGTAGTTACAAATGTTTAACATTGTTTTAAGCTCAATAAGTTCAAATTGTTTCAGTATAAACAAGTAAATATAAAAAATATTTTAGTGAAACTATGCAAAACTTCAGGGTTTTCCACAAAGCAGGACGTCTCACTTACATAAGGCCGAAGCTGAGGACTGTCCAAGAGGAACTTCCCTTAGGTCTTTTCCTATTGGACAGGCTTGATTTTGGCCTAAATTTATCAGGTTTACCCAAAAACAACAGCAGAAACTCAGTTCTACTCTTACTACAGATCTGAAACATTCCCCAGATGTTTCTGTTAATCCATCCACTGCAAGAAGACAACTCAAAGCATGGATCTGAAAGGAAAGGGAAAACCTTAGGAACACTGAATGAAATCATTTTAGAATCAGATCTCTTTATAAAACTGGAAACAAGTCTCTTAAAAGAAGTAATAAGAGCAAAGGGAGGACACGCTAGAGACTGAAAAAACATGAAATACATTCTTAAAACAATAAAGGGGAAATACTACAAAGGGGTCAAAGCGATGCCAGAGAAGAACAAAATTTGGTTCCATAAAGAACCATTTTTTAAATAATAACTTTTGTAGTAACTTGTAAAGTGTAAAGGTTCTTCACACTCGCACATCTCTACAACTAATAGTTATATTTAACAAACATTGGATTTTCAATGGCATCTTTCAAAGAACCCTTTGTAGCACATTGATTTTTTTAATGTTTGATAAATACTTTTCTCCTAAAATGTGATTATATTTATTGCCAATCTGACTAGTAAATGAATAAGAGACTTCATCTGACATCAACTGAGTTTTGTCCAGACCTCTATGACTTAACTTTTGGCAGCAGATGATGTTTAATTATCAGTCTAGAGATTGGAACAGGTTCAGATTTGATCGATTTTGGATGATGGTGATTATTAACAGTTAAAAAGAGTCATCTACATTACAGTTTAGGACACAATTCTGAAAACATGTAGAACACGTTTTACAATGGCTCTGACACTCTGTTTGAAATCTCTTATTGTGATTTTTAACACTGGAGAAGTGATTCCATACTTTGTGAACAGTATCTGATATTTTTTTCCCTCAGAGCAAGAGTTGAGATGCTATACCACTTGTATACATGTGTGTATGAGTTTTTGTGTTTGTGTGTGAGTGTGTTGAAAGGATCCGATGGGGTCTTATTTGGCAGTGGGAGAATTAAACTACATCTTTAGCAAGCACCCGCAGGCAAGTTTGCACTGTGCTTCTTTTCTGCACAGTTGTAAGTGCTCCCACTCTTGAGTGTGTGTGTGTGTGTGTGTGTGTGTGTGTATGTGCGAGTGTGTCAGTGTGTGAATCCCACTGGGCTCCATAGTCTGCGCAGAGCTCCGCTTTATCCCCTGTTGTTTTGCGACTCAAAAGGCTGCCGTCCTTGTCTCTATTTATGCAGCCCCATCCTCGTTAAAAACAAATACTGCCTCATTACCTGCGATGCTTAGATTACGTGAGTACGCATCAGTCTGGGAGCCGATTGCGACGAGGTGAAAGGCGTACTGTCAAGAGACCTAAAACAGGTTTTTACATTTTTCCATCTATACAGCGTTCGCTCCTATGCGTGACATCATGCCGCTTCATTATCACATGCCGAGATATGTAGAACTTCTTAAAGCGTGAGATATCACGATTGTTCTTAAAGAACCCAATGTGAGAGAAACACAACCCTCACCTGGAAGCCGATGTCTAGCAAAAAAAACCCAGCCAGGGGCATCTCCGCAGTGTCAGGAAGGTCACGGGGAGAAAAGGCATTGAAACGTAAGTACAGAAGAACAAGAACAAGAGAAGGAACTCTTCAGCATTGCCCTGCACTTACACTTTATCTCATACAGATCCATCTTTGCCCCGGAGCACACCACCACCAATCTTTCTGAAAGGGTGCAGAGAGCAGGGGGTGAAATGTTCCATGTGTTCTAACACTGGTTCGCCTCAGGCCACGCTATGATTCCTTACACAACCCCTGCAAAGCTCCCGCCATTGCTCCAGCAGATGTTCATGAACATCTAAGCTGCTATGTTTGAAGCTCCTTCCTCTTGCTAAGCCATCGGGGATCTTTTTTTATTTCACATTATCCAAGGCTAGAATGGCCTCGCAAGAGAAGAAAGAAAGGGAAAGGGGGCTTAGGAATGAACCCAGAGGAACCCCTTAAACTGCAGGCTTATTATGTAGTTAAAAGTCTTATCAGTAGATACAACTAAAGCATGGAGCACTTCTGTATTAATTTGCTCTTTTATATTCTATATTATTCCAATTATATTAGATTTTTTTAATGTATTATATTTATATATTTATATTTTTATTATAGTTTGAAATAACTCTTTATATTTCTGTGGCTTTGTTGACATTCCTAGGTAGAGAGCGACACGTTTGTGTAGTTTGAGCACACTCAGACACTATTAAGTAAATATATATGCAATAAATATCCAATTTACAATGATATCTGAGAGAAAAAAAGTATCAAAAAGTAAATCCTTAATGTAAAGACTTTTACAAATGATTCAGACTCTGTTATAAAGTACTTTGCAAACACTATAAAAGTGGTATGTAAGTTAAGATACATAAGAGATTGCAATAAAAAAGTATGGGTCCTTCCTGTTTCTGAGGTTAAAGGAGGGTAAGTGCTGTGGAGGAGGAAAGTGAGATGTTGCTGCTCTGTGGAAGGCCGTCATGCTGGGAGAAATATGCAGGTTAAGTTGCAGGATGGAGACCAGAGACGACGGAGTGAGGCCTGCTGTGCTGCCAGTGTGGGTCTTATCTCACTGAAGTGTAACATGCTAATTGGTGTATTTAGTGTCCTGGAAGAGCAGAAGGAATGCACAGAGATTACAGACGTCCTTCTAAAGTGAAAATGAGTATATTGCAATCAGAAGAACAACACAGGTCTTCACTTCTGCTGTTATGATGCATCATCAGTCCAGTTTTGCATGGATAAAATATATGTGTCATTCTCACACTGGAAACAAGTCATTTGAATGATTATATTCAGTCAAATGAATAATCTTAAGATGTATTTATAAAGGAACTATAAATATAAAGACCATCACAAAATATTAAAGGTTCTTTTCCATTAACATCTTTTTGTAATGTTAGGAATATGGTGTATATAACAAGATAAACATGATTATATTATTTTTATATTTATTTTTACATTTACATAATTGTTATGAGCACTATATTATATTTAATAGCTATATATATATATATATATATATATATATATATATATATATATATATATATAATATGTTATGGATTCCTCAAATAATAACTGAGGGTTTTCACTACAAATAAATTCAAGCAAAATGTATATGATGGTAATGTACAAAGTGAAAAACTACTTTATTATTGTAACATTTCATACTGTACAACATATATTTTTCTAAATATTAACAACCATTTTATCATTTATCATTACATCTATGCTAAGTGTTTTTAAAAAGTCACGTTCATTGCTGTGTCCTGTCCTGTGTGGTTGGACACTTGTCAATTTTGCGCTGCACTGATCTTCGATTATGTTGCAGTGTGTGTGTGTGTTTGTAGCGTTGGTCTGTGTGAAGTTTGACAGAGGGTCTCTGGAGTGTTGTCCAGTCTCTCACTGAACCTGCCTGAGGCCTGCAACATGGCCAGCAGCGACAGGACACAAGTGTTCCCCCCTGTAGGCTGAGGATCTCTCTGTGCGAAGCTGTCAGTGATCCTCTTTAAAGGATGTGGCCCCTGGATGAGTCGCTGTGTCCGAGCTGACTCCTGGCCTCGGGAGAGTCCAGTCAGAGCGGTGTGACTGGACGAGCTGCTGTTGGCTGTCAGAATCAAAGCAGGCAGGTATGTCCTGGCCTATCCTCCGGCAGGACTGGACTGTTACAGCTTGTCATACTGGGATATTCTCCGGCTGAAAGCTCTCTTAGTCAGTCAGGATAGAGATGTCACTGGTTTATTTATCTGTCTGTCCATAACTGAGCTGTGTCTCAGAGGTGGAATGGGGAATCCAACACTGAAGGCTGTATCCTACTTCTTTTAGAGATGGATAGAAAACACATCATACAGATACTTTCACTACAGCTACAGTCTGGGAGATTTCAATGGCTTAAAGTTTCATGAAAAGTTTAAACTTTAAGTTTCTTATGTAATGTAAGATGCAGTTAGTGCCTTAACCTTAGTCTTACACCTAAACAGTGCATTTGTTAAATATAAGTTACATATTATTTTGATATTAATTACAGAACAATTTTACATTAGATTTTGAATAATGGAGCTAACGCTCAAGGGGTTAAACTTAAGCTAATCACCACAGTGACAAGTTTCTCTCCTCGAACTTTAGGACTTCAAGAGTTACTCGAAACATTTATGATGACACAAATTATCATTAGAGTGTGGTGTACAGTGTGGTGATATTTGAAAAGAGTTAAAGAAGCACTTCGTTTTTTCCCCTCTGTCACTCTCTTGTTTTGGCGTCGGGACGGCGGTTTGAGAGGCGAGCGTTTCAATTCACACAGACAGGTGTTAGCAGGATTATCTTTACATACTCGCCTCAGATTAGCACTGGATGTTGTGGTATGGCTGTCACCGGAGATTAAAATTAATGAGACAAAAAGGTAATAAGGACGTGGTTTCTTTAGCAGCCATTTCAATGAAATTCAGCCCTACATTATTTTGATGGTGTGTATTTATTTATTTATTTTTATTTTTTAAGGACTTTTATATACTTTTTGTGTAATAATGGCGCAGTGATTAAATCTACTCTGTATTTTACAATTTAGCCTATTTCTGCAGTAGCTCCCGTTTCTGCCATTTCAACTACAGCTCTGTGTTAATAACATAACGTTTCCTTAATGTTATGTTCTGCATATGTTTGAAATGTTATGAATTTCATGAAATAAAAGAAGAAAAATCCTAGACTTTTATTTTGTTTGTGTCAGGAAATTTCACAGATATAACTCAGACATGACAGACTTGTGTTTATAAAATGATAATATGTTTAGCAACTTTAAAGCAAATTCATATTTATGTAAATATGACTTTGAATCACTGCAAGTATGACTTAAGGCATATACTCTTAAAAATAAAGCTGCTACAAAGGTTTCTTTCACCGATGCCATAGAAGAACCACTTTTGGTTCCATAAAGAACCATTTTTGCAAATGGATAAAGAACCTTAAGACAGAGTGATGGATTTTTAAACCTTTAAAAGGTTCTTTCACCTCACACATCTCTTAAACAAACAAACAAAAAAAGTGGTTCTTCACTGGCATCACTCAAAGAACCCTTTGTAGCACCTTTATTTTTAAGACTGTAGTTGAATTATACCTTTAAAATGTTCTGGATTTTTGGTTTCTAAACTTGATCAACATGTAATTACAATATGTTTTTTATAGAGGCTTTAACCACATCAAAAAAAATATTTAATAGAAAATTCTATTTAGGTTATTCGTCCTTAATACTGTATCTCCCGCATACTAATGCCACATGTTGTTTTTTCACACGCTCCTGCAATTTAATTACTTAGGAGTATCATTAAATATAAGAAATGTACAGTTTAATTTGGGTGCACTATTTAAGTCATTTTGGAGGCTGTGAATCCCCCCCACACCCCCTTCATAAGTGGATTAATTAATTTGAATCAATAACTGCTCTCTTGCTTATCTGCAGCTGTGGAGGTCCAAGCCGGAGCTTTTCGCTACTCCACTCAGTCATTTATTTTTTTTATTTTTAAGTCGCAGAAATTACACAGTAAGCAATCATGCCAGCGCTTCATGTTGCACAATATTATTTCTCTGTTTACGAATAATTGTCGTTATTATATTGTGAGGCTAATTTTTGTGCAGATTATTGACGGCTTGACGGAGCTCTAATTTTTTCAGTTTCCCCTCCTTTTCTCACCCTGCTTCGCTCACAGTATTTTCAGTGTCTGAAATGATGCTCTCTCTTTCTGTTTCCATCACTCTGAGGACAAAATTAAACATTTCAGTCTTTATAATACAGTGAATAATAGAATTTATGAAAAATATTATGCGTTTCCAAGTAAAGCTGGACTTTCAGAGTGAGCTTTTTTTTCATGCACAAAAAAAGAGTGCAAGAGCTTGAAGTATACCCATTTAGAACGCCTTAAAATATCTTTCATGCCTAGAAATATTCCCCCCTGTTCCCTCACTCATCCTACAGCCACAGTGAGGAATCTGTGGGGCTGGTGTTGTATTTGTGTTTGTGTGTTCGACTGTTACAAGCACGCCCTGGAAATCTGAGCAGCGGCGTACCAGCAGCTTCCTAAATGTCGACACAAACATCTCGCCTTGTGTTTGAGCTAGAATTAAATGAACAGTATTTATACTGAATTTGTCCATTGACTACAGGCTTGTAAAATGCTTTTGTTCACACACTGTCAGAAAGAAAGTGATGCACATACTTTCCATGTAAATGTACAGTTACAATGGCCGTAAGCTTCACTACAGTCCCAGAAAAAAATAAGTACTGCTTGGTTGGGTTCTCTCAAGTGTCCTTCTTCAATCGTTTGGGAACAAACCTACACCATATTAAACTAATATATTTAAAGCGGCATGGACTCAATAAATTCCATCTTTTAAAACACACTTATGAAAAAAATATGTGAGGTAAATATATGTAGCATTAAAACTCATTAAAGGTTAAAGGACCATACAGGGTACATGTACATATGCTTTTCCAAGAGAAACGTGCATAACATTTAAAATAACATTAATACATCCATAAAATAAAATAAAAAAACACGGGGTATGGAGTTAACACAGCTTAAAAATATATCATCGCTATAGATCTTTTTTTTTTAAGTTTTGGGTACAACCCCAGTGACATTAAGAGTCCAGTGATGCACATTTCTATGTTCTATGTTGGACGCACAGTTCTACAAAAACTTTTCTCAGCTTTGAACCAACTTTAATGAATGACTTCAGTCAGTTTAATGGCAGTTTTTACTTGCTACAATCCAAGTCATGAAAGGTTTAAATGACAGCCACTATACACATATCACAACAATCAGCAGGACCTCGTCTATCTACCTGCAGCAGGTATATTCTTGGAATTATCTCTGACAAGTCTAAATTGACCAAATATTGATTGGCTTCAAAAAAGCAGAACCAGAAGTGGCTCTTCTCTGCCATCATTTAAAAAAAGAAAAAAAAACTTTTGGCACTTTAAATTTTAAGACTTTCCTTGAACCACAAATAATATATCACTTTAGAGAACTCTGTTCACCGTTAGCTTCAAGTGCACGTCAAGTTTTCTGCTGCTGCAAAGCAATCCCGTTAAATGCAATGAGTCAGTTTTACGATGCAATTACATCACATTTTGTAGCAAGCAGATGTTTTTAATGAAAGCTCCAAATCATTCAATCATTCATAAAAACGTCTGTAATAGGCTCTGTCACTTACACGGATCCTGTCTCTTCTGACAGGATACAAAACAGGATGCAAATAAGTTGCAGGCGACCTGTCACATTTTTGCATTGTTTGGACCTGAAAAATTCATCGCCTAAGATAAAAATCAATGAGGATCAGGGTACTGTTGAGTACCCAGGTAGAGTGACACTAAATATAATTTAATGCGCCGGGTAAAGGACAAATAACAGATGGTTAGGAGTGTAGGGCTGTGTTTGTTTGAGAAAAGGCCTTGGCTTGCGTTATTAACTTGTCACATCTGCGTCGAATCGCACATTTCCCAAGTTCTCAAGCTGCTAGGGCCGAAATCAAACAGAGCGCTTTCTGCTGGAAGAAGAGAGCGAGGAAAATGACAACATTAGAGGGTGCACTCCCGCTAGGGGAGGCAGTGAAGGAAGAGATTGTCTAGAACTGCCACTTCTGAAGGGCTGACAGTATCTAAATGCACTGCTGATGCCTGGAGTTCATCTTTAGTTCTGCCGCCATCAATATTCTAACTTATTTGTGTCAGTATCAAAAGCCAAAGCAAGAAAAAAAATAAAAATAAATAAATAAACCTGTTTCACCAGATTCTCTATGTCTTGCACTAGCTGCAGCCCCAGGTATTTTATTTTTATGTATGATTTTTTTTACATTTTCAGAAAGTCCAGGTGGCTCCAGAGGAAACAAATGTCTGGTATAATTCACTTCTTTCTTGTAACTTGTTGAAAAATATGGATTTCATTGGATAGTGATTGGTGTAGTTAAGTTTTGTGTTGTATTCTAGGGTCTCAGGCAGAAACACTAAACTAATCTAAGGACTTTTAAAGCTTAGTAAACCTATATCTGTGATATGAATGAAATCAAACGTTTCTCTGGATTATTTTGCAATTATAATTTGAATTTGTGAAATGACATTGTTGTGCACTTTGTCAGTAAATAAATAAATAAATACATCAACAATCAAAAACATTTGACTGAGACTATGAACAGAATCTATATCTGATAATATCATGGATGTTTAGTTGGCTCTATCAATATTTTAAAGTACAAACTAAGAATAGAGAAATTTCTTATTGAACAGACTAAAGAACTACAAAGGGCTGGCAGGGTATGTACAGTAAATGGTTCAGTAGAATGGGACTAATTGAGCAAGGGCGCTCACAGTAAGGTCTCATTTACCATAAAGATTCATGGGGTAACACCTCATTTTGGGTTGAGCTCTGGGTCTTTGCATAGTCTAGAACAGTCTGCTTGGAGCAGGTAGGCCTTAAAATGAAACCCAAAGCAGATGCTGTGCTCTAAACCCCCTGGTTAGACATCTAATGACTCTGAAAGTTAAGGGCTGCTGATCCAGAGCTGTTATGATTTGCCAGCACAAATGGGGCATCGCACTCACAGAGGGCAGCAATACTTAATCATACAAGCCAAGGATCCTGCTCTGAAAGTGAGTGTGGTGTGGCAAAGGCAGCAAGGGAACCTACTGTGGCATTAGAATGAGGCAAATTGTTTTGAGAAAACCCTCCAAAAGCAAGAAAGCAGAATCCATAATCGAGAAATTCGAATTCACAAAAAAAAAGGACATGTTCATTTGTAATAAGTTTATTGCCTTCATTAACAATTTATTTATTTATTTATTGTTTGTTTGTTTTTATGCACAAATAAACAGTTTACGATTTTCAGTGAAAGTTCATATAGTTACATGTATCTCACTGTCTCATTTCAGCCCAAATATCTCTTTAAGTTGTGTTCTTTATTTGATGTGAGGATGTGATCTAGTCAAACATTGAAGCAAATCATAAATCATGCCAAACAAATGGATTTAAAACATTTAAAACAGAGAGAGAGAGAGAGAGAGAGAGAGAGATGGAACTGAAAACGACTGGATGAAGAACAAATCAGATTTCATATTATAGAATTATGATCATGCAAAATACAACATGGATGTCTTTTTATGAATATATTCTATTCATAAAACTATTTTTTATGCTCTTCATAAATGACAGTAAAAGAAACTTATTTAAAATCAATTCCTTTCTAATAAATTCTACATTTTGATTCTCAAAACCTTTCTATCGGTTCTCAAAACATTTGGCCTTATTCTGAGACCGTGCCTGACCCTCTGAGAAAGGAACTCTAGTGTGGAGTATGTCTTGCGGAGAGAACTCATTTCCCTAATGTTGCTGGAAAATAGAGAGCACTTCAAGGCTGCAATCAGCAAGACCTGGAAGAAAAGGAAAGACCTACACACATTTTAGCATGGTCATGTAACCAGGCTTATGCAAGGCTGTGTTAGCCAAAATGTGAATAACTGTGGTTTTCAAGGTGTGTGTGTGTGTGTGTGTGTGTGTGTGGGTGTGGGGGGGCTTCCGTTAACATTTGCTAATTGAATATATAAACTTGGCAAAAATGGTGTCTGGTCACAACATCTTTTTTAAATGTTGGTTATTAAGATATGGTCCTTTGGTGCAGCAGGTAGTGTCACTGCCACATGGCGTCAGGGCCCTGGGGTTGTTAGTTCAATCCTCACCTTGGGTTCCTGTGTGTGAATATTGTGGTGTGTTCTCCCTGTGTCTGCATGGGTGTCCTCCAGGTGACCTACAGGATGAAGTGGTGGACTTACAGATGACGACGATGATGATGAAGATGATACAAACTATTATGTGTGCTACTGAACATGTGTGACCACAGTGGGTGCACCATAAAGTACATACTTAACACCTTGGTAACCCCTGATGTTCAGTGGAATTTCAGCTTTTATCTATATATTCTCATACAATATGACTTATTATATTAAAAATAATTTATATTTTCTCTTGACATTAGAATATGGAATAAGCAACTCATCAAATTAGACAAGTAATGCACATTAACTAACATTAACAAAAGCCATATGGGTCATTTCAGCAGCAGCGGGAGCAGTAATTATCCACTCATGGCTCTCCAGCTGAAGATTAAAAGAGAAAATAAGAATGGAGGCTTAGTGTGGAGAAGAGCACGAGTGTAATTTCAGAAAATAAACTTTTTCCTCAGTCTCTCAGCCCTCAATTGACTCTCTGACCCCTGAGTGTTGCCACAGTGGGTTTTAAAATTGACAGTGAGAGATGCTAATTGTTTTTTTGGAGGGTGGGGGGAGGTGGATTGGTGGAGAAGAAGAGGGGGCGATGGGGAAGGGTGTCAGCGGTATTGGTGGGAGTGAAAGAGAGAGGGACTAACGTCGCTTCCACAGCTCTGTGTTGTGGCTTATTTTCCCCGTGGAGAATTAAGGTAAATTTCTTTCCATTTGTGTAAGCCTTGGTCAAGAAATTACTCTCCGCCTCTTCCCACAGCAGCGTACAAGTTTACACCGATCAGTTAATGTGCAGAAAGATGCTTTAACTGAAGAAGTAACACGTGTGTCCTCGTCCCCCGTATCTGCAATTGATTTCGTGATGTGCTTCGGCGAAATACGCTAATGTGGTTTTGTGCTAACATACACACTCCTGCAACGGCTACAGGTTCACATTTGCTTTAGGGGTGGGGGTGGTGGGCAGCTAAACGAGGCCATTCCTCAGTAAAAACAAGACATTATCTTCTCCAAAGCAGCCTGGACGGAGGTTTTCAAGAGCCAGAAAGCTGTCCATTCCTCTGAGCTCAACAGCCCTTTGTGTCCACTCTCCGGCTCTGGAATTGTTGGCTGTCACATTCCGAGCGTAATAGCTGGCCCTTGTAACATGTTTTTAGCTATTGTGCAATTTTTAGTGTCCCCTCTTTTTTCTCGCCCGTTGAGTGGCGGACACTTTAACCTAACAGACCTTAATGCTGGTGCCCCTCGGGGAAGGTAATTGCACTCTACATCCATCTGCCCTGACCCCTTCCACCCCTGCTGATCTCCGCCAAGAGCTGGCCTTTCAGCATGGCCACTGGACCGAACACTAACAGAACTATACCTGTTAAAGCAGTACTCTACAGCCATTCTTTTAAAATGATTCTGTGAGAAAAACGTTGTCTCCAAGGACCATGTAAGCTTTTTGAAATACATAGTCTGATCCAAGGATCTTTAAAAAAATAATGATAAATACCTTTCTTTAAGGAGCTCTAGAGATCTTTTTACTATGATGCTATTACAGGCAATTCTCTGTTTCAGCAGCATTTTACCACCCATTCAACAAAGCTGTTCATTACAATTACAAATTATAAAGATGTCCTTTCTTATTGGACAGAAAGTCAAATGCTGTGATGGACAGTTCTAACACAGCTATTAACCTTCAAGGTTTTTCACCATGAACATCATAAAATGGCTCATTTTTAATTTGTTATTTTTTTTATCTATTAAATGTGCAGATTCCAAGCTTTTATCTGACCATATGTGTCTTCATAACTACAAAAAAATTATCAATCGTGTTACAATTTGATTTTGGAATATTTCAAATAGATATCAGAATGCCCAGCAACTGAATGTAAATCAATGTAAATTTAATTAATTCTTTGGTGACCTATAATTAATTGGGTAATTCTTGAATAATGTAGTAAAAAGACAGTCTTGCTTTATACATAGGGACAATGACAAACCATGGAAATGCATTAACAATGCATAACATGCTAAAAAATGTGTATTTTAGTGCATTTGTATTGTTTGTCCCTGTGAACCATCCATACCCCAATCTAACCTAATGCCGGTCAGCACCAGAGGTTCTCACATAGGGTGTCAAAGGCTTTATGGGGCATATACAAGAGAGTGAGTGTCACGTAACCTAAATAAAAACAATAAAAGACAAAATATGTCAGATATTAGCCCATCAGAGTGGCCTATAATGCGGCTAACATCATCCAAACTGAATTAAGTCCTTTTCTGTTCCTTTTATTTAATAGTTTTAGATGATTAAAATCACATTCGTGCTACACCATACTCACTCCAGAAAATAACTGAGGCAGTATCTCACAGTGTCTCTAAACGTCTTTGTAGCGTAACTGTATGTAGGAGTAAACCGCTTTAACATTAGTATATTGGTGTATTTTAGAAATGAATCATTTTTCACCAAAACATCTCTTCCGTAAATTCCTAACGTTGATGTGTCTCTCATGAATTACTGATGGTAATACATCCATTCTAAGGAACTGTGATTAAAAGAAAATAAAAAAATAGATTGCATATGCATAATAAAAATACATACAACACAAATGAACTACTGGTGATGTATGAACTAACTGACACACCACAGATGGTTGTCTCTTATGTAAACATATAAATCTTGTAAACAGTATTGACCTTCTTAGGTAATTACATGTGTAATAGGGTGAAGGCAATTACAATTCTACAACCTGCTGACTTTGTGGTTGCGACAAATATTTAGCCAACTGTGGTAGAATGCTGGTGTCGTGACATGGTTTCATGACCACCGTTCTTTAAACTATTCAGTAATGTGACAGCTTTTAAAACAGCACTTCAACCCAATATGCATGTGTGTTTTCTAAGAAACATTGTATCAGTCAAAACTGAATTTCAAAGATAAGTTCCTACGTAGGTTACACCGCTGTAATTATAAATACATCACCAGTAGTAACACTGTAGCTGCATGTTTATAAATGTGTAACTACTGATTTCAATGTTTAAAACAAAGATTTAACACCAAAATCCTGTGGATTAAAAATTTACTTCACCTTGGTCTTGAGTCCATCAGAGGCTTTTGGAACTATGGACCTCTTGGATTTGGTGAAGTACAATTTGGACCCATGACTCTGGAGTCCTTCTTCTGTTTTTCAAGACTCTGCCGCTCGTGGTCCTCATGCCTTCATCTGTCAGTCGCCACAGCTACAGAGCCAGCGTCACGCCAGCCGTGGCGAGATTAGAAAATTGCCCAAATGGTAGGGTGGAAAGGTATAATTGAAGATGGCAAAGGGGCTGATTCAGGGAAGACATTTAAAATGAGTGTTCTACAGCGTTAAGTTCTCGACGAGGTCTCGGAGGGCTACAGTGTAGAACGATTATGCCATGTGACAGGACTCTAGGACAACGCCAGTCTGAGCAAGCCTGCCACACTGCACATAGACAAACAAGAACAGAGCTTAATCACGGAGATTACTGTGCCGCCACTGCTGCCATGACAGGGACTAATTGAGGGAACACGAGACACCTTCTAATGAACATCTAATTAAACCAGCACTATGTTCCCAGAAAACACTTGAAGAACTTACTTAGGCAACAAGGCAGGCATTTTCTTATTTTTCTAGACTTTATATTTAAAACTTTGGGATGACAATGATGAGATGATGTATGGCACAATGGTGAAGCAGTGATAATGGAATTATGTTCTTCCTGTATTCAGTTATCCCAGAAATATCAACTAAATATTGACTTGCATTGTATGGCGGGGTTGACTGGAGGGTAGTTTGGGATTTTTGCACAGTTAACTCTCAGAAAAGAAAGGTACAGTAGAGGTACACCTTTAAATCAGTTGTGTTCTGTACAGTTACATAATATTTTATCATCCCAAAGTATTGCCTTCATTCATTAGAGAACTGTAAAATAAAAGAACATATAATATAAAATAACGTATAAGTCCTGGGGATGGAATGGAGATGAAATTCTAATAGAATAAGGTACCATTATGTTCTCTAATTAAGCGTACAAAATTTGTTCCCTTGAGGGTATTTCCACAGTGACAGCAAAAGGTACCACCACGGTGACAGTTTCTTTAAGGAAATGCTCCAGGTGGTTGCCTTCTTATGAAAACTTTTCATGCCGGTTTCAAGTGGAAATTTTGAAGAACCACTGAATTGCAATTTTTTTTTTTTGGTGGAAGAACTTGATTTCATTCTCTTTTTATCTTGCTTTAATTACCTAAACCTTCCTAAAGTGTTGAAGGGATGAAGACAAAAATATGGTGTCACCATCCATTGGTGGCACAAACTCTCTGTCATTCACCACAAGAAGTATCACAGGAACAAAGCTGCAAACTATTCTGGGATGACTTTACACAGGAACAAATTCTGAAGCTTAAAGTTATGATTAGGATTTTGTTTTTTTCTGGTTTAAGGTTAGGTTTGTGGTTAGGATTAGGTTTAGGGTCTGGGTTAAGTCTGATTTTTTCATGGGCATCAGAAATGAATGAGTACAATAAAGGGTGAACTATATTCTGTACAAATTCTGTAATTTTGTATGTACTGTACACTGTACAAATTCAGGGAATGTCTCTAAGTTAAATATGTATAAATTCAGGTTGAGACCAGGCTGATGACTTTGCCTTTCAGAAAGAAAAAAGTGAGGTTTTCTGGTCATCTGTGACACTTATTCAAGCTGAAAAGTCAAAGCCTTTTTTTTTTAACAAACTCATATAAACATCTGACGTATGACTTTTTCCACTTTTACTCGAGAGACGTTAACTATCGTCGTGGTTCTGAAATGATTTGTCTAATATCACCCTAAAGGGACTTGACAGTAGGGCCAACACCCTAAACCCCTCCACTGAGTCCTCCGGTGTTACAGAGCTCTGCTAGATTCAGAAAATATATATGAAACATCCAACGTATGCCGTTTACCCTACACTTCAAAAATACTGTAACTGTACCACAACTCCTCAAACACAAAAGCCAAACCCAAACGAATCTGTACTGTTTATTTTGGACTTCAGCGTGAACCATGGTGGTCCCAGACTGGTACAGTATGATTGTAGTCAGTCATGTTTGTCCATTTTCTTTGTTTTCAGAGGAAGGCATTCTGATGACTGGAGCTTTTCTCCTCATATTCCACACAGTCAGATTTGTAGAATTTTGCACAGTACACAAAACTATGCAAAACTCAGAGACCACCCTTCATGCATTGCCAGTCAACACAAATATTAAGTAGAGTTTATGTGTGTGTCTGAAAGAAGTAGAAAACATACCATATATAATGGACATTTTAAGATGTCAAACAACTAAATATGGCCAAAATATAACATCACTATTTTAATGCTAAACACATTTAAGAATCCAGCCGGTGTGTTTTTTCACACCTTTACATTTCAGTCTTAATACCTGATTACATTTCCTTCTTCACACAAATGAGGTAATTGCAAACATATTTAATGATGTTTAAGTCAAGACTTTGGGATTAAAGACAGCATGATCCTTTTATATATGTTTTATATTTCAGACCCATAACCCTCAGCTACAGAAGGTACACAGCAAAATCACCAGTGATTGAATTATTGAACTATTAGAGTTGAATTAACACTGTTACTGTATTAATTTAACACTCTGAGTGTTAATTTAACACTAATAGTGGTGATTTAACAGTGGAGAATTTGCTGTGTAGTGTCGTAGTCACACAGCTCGAGGGACCTGGAGGTTGTGGGTTCAAGTCCTGCTCCGGGTGACTGTCTGTGAGGAGTGTGGTGTGTTCTCCCCATGTCCATGTGGGTTTCCTCCGGGTGCTCCGGTTTCCTCCCACAGTCCAAAAACACACATTGGTAGATGGATTGGTGACTCAGAGTGTCCCTTGGTGTGAGTGTGTGAATGAATGTGTGAGTGTGTGTTGCCCTATGAAGGACTGGTGCCCCCTCCAGGTTGAATTCCCGCCTTGGGTCCAATGATTCCGGGTAGGTTCCAGACCCACCACGACCCTGAACTGGATAAGGAGTTACAGCTAATAAATGAATGAATGAATGAATCCCCCCAGCACAATGTGGAAGAGTATAGATTGGAGGAAGAAGCCAACTGTAGCTTGTTCATGGTTGAAGTTTAAATGATCTGTACATTTTTTAATCAATGTTTACCATAGAAATTAATCTGAAAATCAAGCTGCTTAGTTTTGTAGCACTTTCTGTTTATTTTCATGCTGTTAGCGCTTTCCCAAATTTGGGGTAGATTTCACCAAAAATTATGTATCTGAAACAGCAAAAATAGGTCAGCATTACTTGAGTGATGCCATATAAGAGTGACTTTTGGTTATACATTTTTGGGTTTACATTTATATGAAATGCATAAACATCACCTTGAACCCTAATCCTGCCCATACCTTTAAACCTACCCATAACCAAAACCTAAATCTAACCCTAAACTTCAAATTGTGAGACAGAACAAGACTTTCTTTTCCCAGGAGAACTACAATAAAATATTTTTTGGTTATGTTAATTCATTCTGTGAGATCTTGTTGACTATGAAATACTTTCTTGCTTTATTGATATTTTGTATGATTTTTTGCTTACTTCTCTCTAAGATGAAAATGTATCTGAGTTTGGATTTTAAGCATGTGTTTGTGCCAGTAAAAATTCAAATTAGATGTCAAGCTGCCCTGAGTTGTCAAGTGAACTGTTTTGGGTCATGCCGCTTTAATGAATGATCGATTAAGGAAACCACGTACTGCAGAATATTCAACATTAACAGATTCCCAGATTAATAACTTTTGAAATGTACCTCAAACTTTTGCCAAGCATCATCTACATACATAAATACATACAAAGATACAAACAGAAAGCCAACCTGCTTTAAAAGGCCACTGTTCACCTTGTGAAGGTCATTGGGCACATTTAGCTGCAGAGGTACAGAAAAAGTCAATGAGCTTCATTAGCCGCTACTTGCTTGCTATGATTACTGGGCGCTTACAATGACGTGGTCTTTTTCAGCCTACTCAGACCCACATACACCGGGGCCAAACACTGACCACTGGTCCCGATCTATCCATATGGCTTTCTACTGGAGCGCCTCTCCAAGTCAGTGTCGTCAAGTGAGCCTCCTCATCATTACTGTCCTCCACTGACAGATCCAGCATCCAGGCAGGGCCAGAAACGTGACCTGAGAATGTGAGCTTATCTTGGATCCTTTTCTCCACAAGTCACACACACCCATCAATGCCACAGCAGCAGGAACATCCACATTGCATCAGAAAATGACCCTTCTCAGCCAGGGCATGTGACAACATTATTAGGGAACATTACAGTGTGAAGGAGATTTTGGGCTAATGCGGATGACACCACTTGCCCATTTATTTTCGAGCTTGTGGAAGGTGGACATAACAGCGCCCACTCCGAAGACATATGTTAAAGATGTGTGGGGTTCTCTAACTGTCACTTTAGTGGCTTCGTCTCCCTAATTGGGATAACACCAGGCTGTTTTCCTCTGAAAAACATGTCAGAGTTTGGTCTGGCTATCATTCTGGCTGCCAAAGCCTTTAATACCCTCCCAAACAACTTCATTTGCGCATATCTTACTCGTGTGGCAGATTGACCTCCACGCTTTACGGAGGTGAAGAGTGCAATGCAAAGTAATATGCAACTTCATTAACTTCTCCATTACTCAGTTTAGACCAGATGAGAAATGTGAACTTATTTGCATCAATAAAATTAATCATGGTTCAACTTCCATAGCTCTTCACCAGTCCACAACTAGATTGACTTCTCCATCATATCAGATGCTTCTCTGAGTTGTGGGACTTCAATTCAAGGGCATTCTGTTGGAAGCAACAACTTAATATGGGGTTTTGTCAACTAAAGTTCTCAGAAGTAGTCCAAGTCTGAAGAACTAACCGAATCCATCACTGCACACCTCGCAATCAGGAGAATATTTACTTGATCATGGATTTTATAGCAACTGTCATGGCCTTATATATTTTATCACTGGTGTAGTATTCTTTTCAAAAACATCCAAATGAATTCCTTAATGAAGTTCACTTTGTAAAAGAATTAGGGGAATTATAGTTAGCCACATACCGTTTTTAGTGTGCCCCCTTTGATTCGTCGCCACTCTAAAGCTTAAAAATATGCTAAGCAGACTTACCATCACAAATCTAAGCAACATCCGATTGACTGGATCTCTTGTTTTTTCGATGCGATTACAGGAGCCAAATCTGTACACAAGAGGCTAAACGCCATTGAAATCAGGGCTTCATCTCCATGTAGGTTTGTGCTGGCTTTCAAGGCAAACAATCTGCCACCCTGATTTAGTCAAGGACCGCAAATCGCCAACAGAAAGTGCCCCGAGGTCCAAACCGGTTTTTAATTTCATGCCACGGCTGTTTCCAGCGACAATCGCCAGGACTCGCGGCGTGGATATTAATTGACAAAACGCTGAAATTCCAGCCTAATTTCTTTTGAGAAGGCGCTGGGACTCACTTAATCAAACAGTTTGCCTGTTTCGCTCCATACTTAAGCAGCTAATATGTTTGACGGGTCTTTTAAATCAGCGATACTGGGGAGCCGCCTGATTGGCCGGCCTGTCACTTTAAAGAGGACGCCTGGGGCCTGTGATTTGCTCGCTGACGATGGAGAACGTGGAAGCTTTGTGAGGGACGTCTGTCTGGAAGTGTCCACTGGATTAAGAGCTATTATGGGAACATTTATTATGACACCTAAACCGTCAGATGCAAAGCGCTGCCAAATGCACCATGAAATGGACCCGAGAAGACCTCCCTCTTCACACCCCATCTGTGCTCCCTGCCACGCTATCTTCTGTGGCAGGAGACCGACTTGCCAAGAGTCCAAGCTGTAGAGAAACTGAAGGCTTTACATATGTGAAGATGTAATACGCCATACTTAGCTCAAAGTACTTAGTAAATGAAACTGAGTTAAAGAGAAAGTGCATCTTAAAATCCACTGTAGATATATATTTCACTGCTGATTTTTCATGCTGATGATATGTAGAGATGTGCCCTTTGTCCTTTTTGTCATTTGGAATCAAATGTTACTTAGCAATAATGCAAATAAAAATATACTACCACATTCAAACATGTACTAAACAATGATATAAGATGCATCTTAGTGAACTCAGCTATTTTCTACCACCTGGGTCCACACTAAACAAGGTTTTTTTTTTAGGTGAACATATTTTTCCTTCCTTAGCTCATCTCTTCTCCAATTGATCCACGTTCCATGTTCATGTTGTCATCTGTGTTGCCATGATGCATTGTTACAATTCTAGAGGTTTGTCTTGGTTCTCAAAAGTGGCCTTTAAAGCGGTTCATCCAACATCAGTTTCTAAACTTACTCATGCTCTTACAGGTGCCTACAATCAGTTCCTCACCACAATCTTCCCACACTGCTGTAAAAACTATCCAAAAGGCCACTTCTGGCCACTGCTGATGTATTCTGCATCATAACCA